>NC_043969.1:11956832-12134602 GCF_902148855.1 Sphaeramia orbicularis
GAGCCACATTCAGCTAAATTTGATCTGAAGTGGGCCGAACCTGTGAAATAATAACATAATTATATATAAATAATGACAATTCCAAATTTTACTGTATCTTTTAGAGCAAAAACGTTAATTTACATTATGAGAACGTTTACATCTACAAACTATCCTTTCAAAAGATGTGAATAACATGAACAAACTGAAAAAATAAGTGTAATTTTAAACATTTTCTGCCTCAGTTTATCATTTACACATGTACATTATTACTTACAGATCACAGTGGATCTGCGGATACACAAAACATTGAGTAACAGGCAGAATATTATTAAAATTGTACTTACTTCTCTTAAGACATTTCAGGTTATTCACATTTTTTGCAAAATGATACTTTGTTTTAGTGTAAATACATGAGCATATTTACATTTACAAAGAGAAAAATTTGAAGTTGTCATTATTTTTATGTCATTATGGTCGTATTTGACCGGTCCTGCCCACTTGAGATTGAATTGGTCTGAATGTGGAACCTGAACTAAAAGGATTGTTAATATTTTAGTGTAATTTTTGCATTTCACAAATTCATCCCAGGGCTGGACTGGACCCTTTGACGGGCCGGATTTGGCCCCCGGGCTGCATGTTTGACACCTTTGCTCTAATCCAATCAAGCGTCCTGTGTCAAAGCGATAGACAAAAGTAAGGAAAAAATTCTAGAATTATGGAAGAGGACGGAGAAATAAATGCGACATTGTGTTGAACAAGTGATAGATAAGGAAAGAGTAACGGATGTAGGTGACATTCCACTGCTCTTCGCACAAAAGCTCGGAAAAGCAGTTTCACTTTTCCAAAGCGGCGTAAAATGACATCAGGTCACTTATATTTATATTTATATTTATCCTTTATGATTTTCACAGAAAGATGGGGTAGTAGAATGAAGCTATTTCCAAATTGTGTTTTTTTTTTTGTTTTTTTTGTTTTTTTTTACCCCCGATTTTGGCTCCTGAGGCTTTCTTAAGCTTTATAAAAGATGAAAACCACCAGAAAATAGAATTAAAATATCTATAATAAGAAATAAAAGAGAGAGAAATGGAGAAAACTGTATAGTATCTGGTCCAAAACTGACATTCATGGTGAGTGTTTACAATTACAACATTTCAGTAGAAATTCAGAATTTGTCTTTGAGGTACCTTTCTTTTTTTTTTTCTTTTTTTCTTTTTTTTTTTACTAATCAGAATCTGGTTCAAAGTGGACGGACATTGTGCTGAATAAGCGGTAGATAAAGAAAGAGTAACGGATGTAGGTGACATTCCACTGCTCTTCTCACAAAAGCTCGGAAAAGCGGTTTCACTTTTCCACAGCGGCATAAAATGACATCAGGTCACTTATATTTATATTTATATTTATATTTGTATTTATTCTTTATGATTTTCACAGAGAAGATGGGGCAGTAGAAAGAAGCTATTTCCAAATTATGTTTTTTTTTTTTTTTTTTACCCCCGATTTTGGCTCCTGAGGCTTTCTTAAGCTTTATAAAAGATGAAAACCACCAGAAAATAGAATTAAAATATCTATAAAAAGAAAAAAAGAGAGAGAAATGGAGAAAACTGTATAGTATCTGGTCCAAAACTGACATTCATGGTGAGTGTTTACAATCACAACATTTCAGTAGAAATTCAGAATTTGTCTTTGAGGTACCTTTGAGTTTTCTTTTTTCTTTTTTTTTACTAATCAGAATCTGGTTCAAAGTGGACGGACATTGTGCTGAATAAGCGGTAGATAAAGAAAGAGTAACGGATGTAGGTGACATTCCACTGCTCTTCTCACAAAAGCTCGGAAAAGCAGTTTCACTTTTCCACAGCGGCATAAAATGACATCAGGTCACTTATATTTATATTTATATTTGTATTTGTATTTATTCTTTATGATTTTCACAGAGAACATGGGGCAGTAGAAAGAAGCTATTTCCAAATTCTGTATTTTTTTTAAAAAATTTTTACCCCCGATTTTGGCTCCTGAGGCTTTCTTAAGCTTTATAAAAGATGAAAACCACCAGAAAATAGAATTAAAACATCTATAAAAAGAAAAAAAGAGAGAGAAATGGAGAAAACTGTATAGTATCTGGTCCAAAACTGACATTCATGGTGAGTGTTTACAATCACAACATTTCAGTAGAAATTCAGAATTTGTCTTTGAGGTACCTTTCTTTTTTTTTTTTCTTTTTTTCTTTTTTTTTTTACTAATCAGAATCTGGTTCAAAGTGGACGGACATTGTGCTGAATAAGCGGTAGATAAAGAAAGAGTAACGGATGTAGGTGACATTCCACTGCTCTTCTCACAAAAGCTCGGAAAAGCGGTTTCACTTTTCCACAGCGGCATAAAATGACATCAGGTCACTTATATTTATATTTATATTTGTATTTATTCTTTATGATTTTCACAGAGAACATGGGGCAGTAGAAAGAAGCTATTTCCAAATTATGTTTTGTTTTGTTTTTTTTACCCCCGATTTTGGCTCCTGAGGCTTTCTTAAGCTTTATAAAAGATGAAAACCACCAGAAAATAGAATTAAAATATCTATAAAAAGAAAAAAAAGAGAGAGAAATGGAGAAAACTGTATAGTATCTGGTCCAAAACTGACATTCATGGTGAGTGTTTACAATCACAACATTTCAGTAGAAATTCAGAATTTGTCTTTGAGGTACCTTTGAGTTTTCTTTTTTCTTTTTTTTTTATAATCAGAATCTGGTTCAAAGTGGACGGACATTGTGCTGAATAAGCGGTAGATAAAGAAAGAGTAACGGATGTAGGTGACATTCCACTGCTCTTCTCACAAAAGCTCGGAAAAGCAGTTTCACTTTTCCACAGTGGCATAAAATGACATCAGGTCACTTATATTTATATTTATATTTGTATTTATTCTTTATGATTTTCACAGAGAACATGGGGCAGTAGAAAGAAGCTATTTCCAAATTCTGTATTTTTAAAAAAAAAAATTTACCCCCGATTTTGGCTCCTGAGGCTTTCTTAAGCTTTATAAAAGATGAAAACCACCAGAAAATAGAATTAAAATATCTATAAAAAGAAAAAAAAGAGAGAGAAATGGAGAAAACTGTATAGTATCTGGTCCAAAACTGACATTCATGGTGAGTGTTTACAATCACAACATTTCAGTAGAAATTCAGAATTTGTCTTTGAGGTACCTTTATTTTTTTTATTTTTTTTTAATAATCATAATCTGGATCAAAGTGGATGGATGGATCCACTGACAGATATCACTACACTTAGGCTCTGCTGCAAAAACCACAAGAGCACTTCCTGGAGTGATGTAAGAGTCTTGATGATGGTGGGAAAAGAGTGCTGCTCCCATTCCAGAATCCAATATGAAGTAAAAAGCCATACAGCTCCAGCTCAGCAGTCGTCTTTAGAGACAGAGATAACCCTGCAGCGAGCCGGGATGACACCCCACTGAAGAGGCACAGCTTTACCCTCCAATAGTCTAATGGGATTATCAACTGAGCTGCTTTGAATAAGAATCATATTATCTGTCAGTGCTAGAAGAGACATTTCAACAAAGATGCAAAGAATAGTTTTTTGTTTTTTTTTCCTCTCAATAAGAGTCTAGCTACTTTGATGTGAGATAGTGACGTTATTCCCGATCATCTAAACCACAGGTGTCAAACATGCGGCCCGGGGGCCAAATCTGGCCCGCCAAAGGGTTCATGAAAAAAACAATGCGATTGAAATTTTTTTATGAACGTATTTTTCATGGAGTTACAAAAATGTCCACTCAGCTAGACACCAATTTCTGAAGCAAAAAAAAACATGTATTTAACCCTTTCATGCATGAATTGTGAGAACCTGAGTCAAGATTTATTTTTCGAGTGTTTTTATTCCTCCTTAGCCATGAAAAAAACAATAATAATAGCTTAATAATAATAGCTTTATTTATATAGCACCTTTTAAAACAAAGTTCACAAAGTGCTTTGACAAACAAGTAAAGGGCACAACAGCAAGATACAAGATGTAAGTAAAAACACTAAAACAGAAGCAACATAATAGGAGAGATGTGTACAACAATGCAGAAACATAACACTTTGAATAAATTAAATGAATCGGAATAAAGAGGGCAGGGGTAACGTAACATGATGCTGTTAAATCAATGCAAAAATACAGGCGTGAGATAAAACAATATTATGTATGAGAATATAAACCAACAATCAAACAGGATGAGATTCAAATTTTTTAAAAAATTAAAATTTAAAATTAAAACTAAAAGGGACAAACATCACATAAAAGCAAGTCTATAAAAGTGTGTTTTAAGAAGTGACTTAAAAGATGCCACTGATTCCGCAAGCCTTATCTACAATGTGATTGAGTTTTTTTGTTTTTTTTTTTCTATGGAGTTACAAAAATATCCATGCATTTAATTTTTGAAGTAAAGAAACATGTGTTTAAAACCCAATATCAGAAAGTGACATGAAAACAATAAAATAAAAACATTTTTAATGCTGCTAATCTGATGTCTTCTCACATTTTAACATATTCTGATGTTAGTAATTACTCACTTCATGGAGATAATATGCAAAAAATAAATAAATAAATAAAAAAATTGTCTAATAAATAACAATTGATTTACATTCAAACATGTTAGTGCAGATCAGGTTTATCAAGAACAGCACAGTTACAGTAATGGTATGAATTTCAGTGTATGGGATGATTCATGAGTGTCCGCTGTGTTGGCTGATATGGAACTAAAACAACAAAACTCATGAATATATAAGAGAACAGCTGGAGAAGAACTGTCCACTTGAGTGACCTATGCATGAAAGGGTTAAACCCCATCATCAGAAAGTGATGAACTGCATGAAAACTATGAAATAAAAACATTTTTCATGCAGCTAATCTGATGTTTTCTCACATTTTAACATATTCTAATACCAGTTATTACTAACTTCATGCAGACAATATGCAAAAAAAACCAAAACTTTTTGATTACAAGAACTGTTGATTACAGTCTAATAACTATTAGCAATTGATTTAACACACGTTACTGCAGATCAAGTGTATCAACCTGATCTGCAAATTTACAGTAATAGTATGAATTACAATGTATTATGGGATGATGCATAAGTGTCCACTGTGTCGGCTGATATGGAACTAAAACAACCAAACCCATGAATATATAAGAGAACAGCTGTAGGATAACTGTCCATTGGAGTGACCAATATGTATGAAAGAGTTAAAATAGCATTTCCATTCAAATCATGCATTTAAGTTTAATACACTCAAGTTCTCATTACATTACTTAAATTTTTTTAAGGCAACCGGTTTACTCAAATTTTTAAAGTAAACTCAACTTATCCGGTCCTATAGTGTAGTTAAAAGCATACACATAATACATGTTGGTTAAAAATTGTGATGGATGGTTACCAAAAATACTCAAGGGGCTTAACAAGTTGCAACCTTCAGATTTCAAAGGTTATTACCTCCACCAAGGAGGTTATGTTTTTGCCAGGGTTTGTTTGTTTGTTTGTTTGTTTGTTTGTTTGTCTGTCCGTTAGTGTGCAACATAACTCAAAAAGTTATGGACAGATTTTGATTAAATTTTCAGGGTTTGTTGGAAATGGGATAAGGAAGAAATGATTAAATTTTGGTGGTGATCAGGGGTGGGGGGGCCCACGGGGGGGGGGGGGTCGCAGACCACAAAATTTCATCAAAATCTGTCCATAACTTTTTGAGTTATGTTGCACACTAACGGACAGACAAACAAACAAACAAACAAACCCTGGCAAAAACATAACCTCCTTGGCGTGGGGGGGGGCCCACAGGGGGGGCCACTGATCAGCCTTGGCGGAGGTCTGCGCTCTCCGAGTGCTTCTAGTTTATAACTGCAATGAAAAATATAATAAAAAAATATATATTTTCAAGCTGCGCAAAAGTACATTTTCAACCAATAGAATTCCACGACATACCAAGCTTAGAAATGTATCCCATGTGGAAAATTGCAATCATTCAGAAGCAGAGTTTTCACAGCTTTTTTAAACTGAATTTGAAAAAAACATTACAAGACAGACACATTAACAGTTTGTAAAGGTCAGGGAGGTCTCCACGAGTCAGAGGAGTTAAAAACACGAGTCGAAACAGCTCTTTACCGTCACACTGCACGTTTAATGTTTGCAGGGAAGCTCAGACATTCTTCACATTGTCACAGAAGCACACTTTCGTTGTGGAAAAAAGTAAGTAAACGGTTTTGAGAGTCCCAACACATAAGCAAAAGCAGCGTATCGTACAGTTAGCAACACCTGTCTGACCTCGAGGTGTACAGATTACGTACTCACGTTGGTGTGCGTCACCGTAAGAATCATGAGTATTTAAAGCAACAGTACGCAGAGAGGTGATCATTACAAGTTACAGTGAGTCAACAATCACAGGTCCAGTGTGGTCTACAGGGTCTGAACCAGTGGTGATTTCTCATAGACTGCAAGGCTTCCCCTAAAATTACAAAAATTAAATGGTTAAATATGTTCGGTTGTGTTGACATTTCATTGACTCCAAATGTGTTAGAACATGTTCATCTCACAGATGAGTTCGTTCAGAATCAGCTTTATCACAAATCAGCTTTGGACTCGGTGTTGTTCACTTCTCATACATTCTCGTTGCGCTGTTTTCTCATTCGATCTCTGCTCAGTGCATTTGTCCGTAGACCCTCAGCGTCCATGCACTTCAATGGGACTGAGTGGAACAGTTTTTTTTTTCATTGCCTCAAAACTGGACGGTAATTGGATAAATGCCACCATGTTGTCCCGCCCCCGGACGCTCAGCATCTCTGGGGGTGAATGGAGCTGTGGGCGGAGCTCGGCCGGGCTGGACGCTGAGCTTCCACGTGCTGATTGGAGGATCAGTTGAAAGGCTGAATCCCATTTGATTAACAGCTATTTTCAGATCTACTCCTTCACTGACACAGTTCAGTTTAATACCGCCGCGCATTCTGCTGTGAAATCGAGAGAGAAACCACTACGAAATTACTTGTTCACTTCTTGCACTGTAAATAAAACACACTCATTGGACTTCCTTGTTTCAATTTAACATAATTTCAATGTTTTCTTGTTTAGTTGGTACGATAAGGTCACTGACCATTTTCTTAAAAAGGAACGGATATAAATATATGTGAATGGTCTAAATCAGTGTTTTTCAACCTTGGGGTCGGGACCCCACGTGGGGTCGCCTGAAATTTCTAGTGATTGATAAAAAAAATAAAAAATAAAATAAAAAAAAATAAATAAATAAAAAACTTGCTACCAAAAAATAAATGGTGAGTTGAGAGAGACAGTCCCATCCCATAAAAGACATGACAAACTGTGAAGCTGAAACTGAAGCACTGTGGTCTGTTTATCTTTCTATCTTTTTATCTTTCTTTTCTACCTCTGTCCATAATAATATACATTATATAGACTACAATGTAAAAAAAAAACTGTACAAAAACAGTATTATTCCTGTAGCAGGGGTACCAAAAAAATACTGTTAAATAACGGAAAATAACCATCTCATAAAAATACGGTAATTTTCCATAATTAAAATACAGTTTTTTGCCCTAACTTTACATGTGATTTTGTTTTTTGTACTTTTTAATGTTTAATAAAGAATATTTACATGTTTTAAAACAGTCAAATTACCTATAAATAAATATATAAGTAATTTTCAGTGAGACTAAGTTGTACAATCCACTGATAAAAACTGTATTTGGACAGTTTATCAGTGCTTATACATGTTATACATTCACAAAAATACATTTATTCCACATTTTTGTTGTGAAACCTCCTGTAATTACACAAGATATTTGTCAATTAACAAACAAGTCTTGTTAAACTTAGAGAACAAATACTTCTTTTACAGTTAATTGTCAGTAATTTTAGCTCATTTTATTTTATTTTTCTTCAGTATTAAACTTTAAATTAACAGTTTAATCTCATAAATAGAAAAGAAATATTTGTGAAATTACGATACATTTGCAAATGTATTGTAACTATTTTTCTGTGAAAAAAAAAAAAAAAAAATTAAAACTGAAATTTTATGGTTATTCAGTTACAGTTTTTTCATGTTATTTTCCATTTGACGTGTAAAATCACAGTCTATTTTTGTCATTTCATTGATATTTTCCTGTATCTTAAAAAAAAAAAATATCGTCTAAAATTAACGTTTATTTGCAACATAGTATAGCAAACTATTACATCATCAAAAAAAATGTAATTTTAGCAAAACAAAACAAGTCTTAGTTTTGAATGTCTGGGGTCGCCACACATTTGTGACGTTAAAATGGATTCACGAGCCAAAAAAGGTCAAAATCGACTTCACCTTAATTTTCTACATAATAATAAAACATTTTAAAATATTTCACAAAAGTAATAAAGTCTTGTTCGGTCCTCCAATAACATACTGAGGTTGAAATGTTTCATTTCAGAGTATTTCTATGAGTGACCTATAAGGGGCTATAAAGGTACAGTCCCACTCTTCATTCTCAGTTCAGAAAATGATATACACATAATTACAAAACCTTTAAAACATATTGTTAGAGCTATTTCAGGATGTGCAGGATATTATTTAATGGCTGCAAATACATTAAATACTAAAATCTAAAATGTTAAACAGTGTGTGCAAATGGAAAGGGAACTGACCTTGGTGTGTTTGAAAGAGAGCTTTGGTTTTTAGCAGTGATATAAAGACGTAGACTCACACATGACCTTTCAATACCATGAAAAAAAAATAATCATTTTACACGGTAGTTAAAAAAAAGTAACATTTCAGTTGTAAAAATCTTACCGATGCATATGAAGAAAATACATTCACTGGCATGTGATCAGTTATTTAAGTTGCCTTCTGTGTGCAGTATTTTAGTGAGATTCTCAGTTGCTTTTTTTCCTTTTTTTTGACAGCTTTTCAAAGAAGTGCAAATACAAAAGACAGGAAACCAACACTTCTAAATGTGTGTTAAAGTCATTTAAAAACAAACAAACAACACATCACTAAAATAAAGCAGCCAGCTTTAGCATGAAGGTGAACATAATTGGTTAAATACACCTGATTCCACACTGTAAAAAAAAAAAAAAAACTGTTTATTTTACAGATTTTTTTCTTGTATTTTTAAGATACATGAAAATATCGATGAAATTACAAAAACAGACTGTGATTTTACATCAAATGTAAAATAATATGACAAAACTGTATTTGTGAATAACCATAAAATTTCCATTTTTTTATGAGAAAAAAAAAAAAAAAAAAAAAAAAATATATATATATATATATATATATATATATATATATATTTTTTTTTTTTTTTTTAACGATACATTAGCAAATGTATCGTAGTTTCACAAATATTTATTTATGTGAAATAACCTATACATATAATGTTAATACTTTATATGATCTTAAATTAACAGTAAATTGTAAACATTAAATTACTGTATTTTTATGAGATAGTTATTTTCTGTTATTTAACGGTATTTTTTTGGCACCCCAGTTGCCGGAATATTACATTGTTGTTTTTTTTTGGGTTTTTTTGGCAGCTTTGCAAAGAAATGCAAAAATACAAAAGACAGGAAACCAACACTTCCAATTGCGTGTTAAAGTCATTTTAAAAAACAACACATCACTAAAATAAAGCAGCCAGCTTTAGCATGAAGGCGAACATAACTGGTTAAATACACCTGATTCCACACTGTAAAAAAAAAAAAAAAAAAAAAAACCTGTTTATTTTACAGATTTTTTTCTTGTATTTTTAAGATACATGAAAATATCGATGAAATTACAAAAATAGACTGTGATTTTACATCAAATGTAAAAGAACATGACAAAACTGTATTTGTGAATAACCATAAAATTTCCATTTTTTTACGAGAATTTTTTTGTTTTTAACAATACATTTGCAAATGTATCGTAGTTTCACAAATATTTCTTCATGTGAAATAACCTGTACATATAATGTTAATACTTTATATGATCTTAAATTAACAGTAAATTGTTGGATTTTAAATCCAGACAAATAGTTTATTAACAATTAATTGACAGGCTTTGAAAGATTAATCAGATGTTTTTTTGTTTTTTTTGTGTGGTATATCATTTAATTACATCAAATATTATTTGATATACAAGTTTTTGACATAAAATTCTGTGATAAACACCAACTAATAACACTACTTTTCTGCAATTTTAAGCCCTATTATTTGTTTTACAACAGTTTTAGTCCATATTTATAAATAATTTGTTTTAATACATGTAAGTATTTTTTGTTAAACATTAAAAAGTCACAAAAAAATGCAAAATTTCATGTAAAGTAAATGTAAAGGAAAATTACTGTATTTTTTTGAGATAGTTATTTTATTTTATTTTTATTTTATGAGACAGTTTATTTAACAGTATTTTTTTTGGCGCCCCAGTTGCCGGAATATTACGTTGTTGGTTTTTTTGGGCAGCTTTGCAAAGAAATGCAAAAATACAAACGACAGGAAACCAACACTTCCAATTGTGTGTTAAAGTCATTTTAAAAAACAACACATCACTAAAATAAAGCAGCCAGCTTTAGCATGAAGGTGAACATAATTAGTTAAATACACCTGATTCCACACTGTATAAAAAAAAAAAAAATCTGTAATTTAACAGAATTTTTACTGTTTATTTCACAGATTTTTCCTGTTTTTTTCCTTTTTTTTTTAAAGATACATGAAAATATCAATGAAATGACCAAAATAGACTGTGATTTTACACGCCAACACATGCCACATTAAAAATTTTTTTAAAAAAAGTAAAAAAAAAAAAAAAAAAAGCAAAATCTCATGCAAAGTAAACACAAAGGAAAATTACTGTTTTTATGAGACAGCAATTTTCCCGTTAACAGTATTTCTTTGCCACCCCAGCTGCCAGAATATTACCGTTTTTTTTGTTTGTTTGTTGTTGTTTTTTTACAGTGCATGTGTTTTTAACATTTTAAAGTATTAAACCAGGGGTGTCAAAGTCATTTTGGTTCAGTTCCATATTTAGCTCAATTTAATCTCAAGCGGGCCAGACCAGTAAAATAATGACTTAATAACCTATAAATAATGAGAAATCCAAGTTTTCATTTTGTTTTAGTACGAAAAACCCAAACAATTAAATTATGAAAATATTTACATTTTACAAAAAAGATGTGAATAACCTGAAAAAACAGAAATTTCATCTGAAAAAAATTAGTGCAATTTTAACAATATTATGCCTCAACTTATTATTTATACATGTACATTTACACACAGTGTTACATAAACATTTAGTAACAGGCAGAATATTGTTAAAATGTTGGAGTTTGGAACTAAAATTTGAACAATTTCTACAATAATACATCTCTTATTATTATTAATACAACTCCATATCACAGTGGATCCATAAATGCACCAAACATTTAATAACAGGCAGAATATTGTTCAAATTGCACATTTCAGGTTGTTCATCTTTGTTTTTATTAATGTATTTATTTGCATTTTATTGTGAAAAAATAGTTTTGTAAATGTAAATATTTTCACAGTGTAATCTTATTTTTTTCACTTAAATTTTTTCACAAAGAAAATTTGTAGTTGTCATTATTTATGGTTTACTGTGTTGTTATTTTTACTGTAGATCACATTGGTCTGTATGTGGAACCTGAACCAAAAGGATTTGGACAACCTGGACAGTTCAGGTTCATTTTTGCACTTTCATCCTGCAGGGCCGGAATGGAGCCTTTGGCGGGCCAGATTTGGCCCCCGGGCCGCATGTTTGACACCTGTGTATTAAACAGTGAGTCACGCTTCTTCGATGTCCAGATGAATACTTTTGCTGATAAAAATACAGGACTCGGGGCCACGAATAGCCAACAGCTTCAGGCTGACAGTCAGTGAAGAGATGTCAGGAAAGCAACGGAAAATTCCCCTGATGCAGAGCAACACACATATTACTAAAATACCTCATGAAAGCACAGAACATTATGGACTTAATGATTCATCTCGTCTTTTAGGCTGCACTCTGTATTCAGTCTGTGAAAAAGAATCCATTTAGCTTTCACGCTTTCATTCTGTTGTTCTGCCATTACACAAGTAGACTGTCTGTCCTTTTACTTCACCTTCTTACTTTACCCCTTTACTGTTTTTTTCCCCCTCTCTACACCTGCACATAAATCTCTCTACAAAGAAAAGGTAAAAAGGGAGTCTCTTTATTTCTCTTTGTCCAGTTCAAAGATGTTCCACCGGGGATATAACACTTACTGTGAAAAGCAATAACGTCCAGACTGACATTAACCCTCCAGTATCCGGGTGTGCTTTTTAGGCACACTTTGTACTTTGTGTTAAAAAACTTCATATTATTTTTCACAATTTATATATATCTCTCTCTCTCTCTCTCTCTCTCTCTCTCTCTCTCTCTATATATATATATATATATATATATATATATATATACATATGTCATACTGTGTGGAAATATGGGGCAATGTGTATAAAACTAATTTAGACCCGATAATTAAACTTAAAAAAAAAGCTATTAGAGTCATAAACAAAGCTGGTTATCTCCAATCAAGTAATCCACTTTTTGTAGAATCTGGTTTACTAAAATTTTTTGACATTATACAGTCTACTCTCGTTAAACCGCCCGCCGTTACACCGCCATTTTCACTCACCGCCGACCAAAACCATTGCACAAAAATCCCCAATGCATTATTCCATTAGCTACCATAAGCATTTCCGCCTATCGCCATCCGCCAGCCCAGTTCCATGCACAAACAACACTTATACCACTGATTTCCCGACCGTTATACCACCAGCGTGATTGCCATCGAGTACACATAAATTTTAACAATGCACTGAAACAAACGCGCCAGACGCTGATCGCGACAAGCTACGAGTAGGTCTACGGAACGGCCACCGTTCATTTATCGCAGAACACTCAGTAGGTCAGGATGTCGGGAAGAGGACGTGGGATTAAGCCAAAGCCTCAAGATGATGGGGTGTCATTTCCCGACACGGTATAATAATGCTTAAAATGTTTCCCCGCTTTAAATGATCCCTTACAACATAACAGAATCAAGATTTATTTAGAAACGCAATTAGAACGGGTTAACGGAGGCAGCATAGACATCATATAGTAAAGACATGCACATTATGGACGCAACCCGTTGTAACACCATTTTCGCTATACCGCCAATTTGGCCGTGAACGGAAGTTGGCGGTATAACGAGAGTAGACTGTATATGTAAAAACAATGGAATTTATGTTTCGCGTTAAAAGTAAAAACCTTCCTTTTTGTATTCAGAAAATTTTTAAGTTAAGAGAAGGACATTATAATTTAAGAGGGATGTTTGTGTTTGAAAAATGTAAAGTAAGAACAAACGTTAAATATCACAGTGTTTCAGTTATTGGTGTCAAGCTATGGAACGAACTGAAGGATGAAGTGAAATTGTGTAGTTCACTGTTGAGTTTCAAAAAGAATTTAATTTGTCAAATTATGAAGGGCTATAAAAGTAATATGATTACAAAATAACTTTTTACACTGAATGTAGTATAATTTAAGTTTAAGTATTTATCTGCTGCAACTTAAGGTGTGGACATGGACTAAGGATGTGAATAGGAGAAGCAGAAATAAGCTTCAGCTTCTTCCTTTTTCAGTTACAAAATGTGTTAATTTTAGGTTTGTTTTTTTAATATGTAGGTGTTTTGTATTTTGTATTTAACTGAAATAAACATTCATTCATTCATTCATTCAATCTAAATAAGGTTAGAATTCAGAAGTTGTTCATTTGTGCATGATCTTTAAAATTCTACTACTAACTACAACTAAAATGTGCACATTGTAAACAAAAGAAAATGACAAGACTAGCATCTGTCTCCCAAGTGTGCCTAAAACGCACTATTTCTTCCATTAGAACCACTGTTTTTGATCCGTAAGTTATTAAGGCATAAATCCTGCTTTTACTGATATCTGAGCTTCATTTGAGAGGTGAGGGTCTAAATTAATTTATTAATGTTAATGTTGGAGTTAATCATTGACATATGCCAGGCTGCAAAAATCAAATAATATGTAATCCAGTTTTTATGTAGTATTAAAAAAAACAAAAAACAAAAAAAACATATTTTGTGTTTTTTGCATCAAAAAAATAAAATTCTCACTTTGTGCAGTAATCTCCACCTGGATTTTCTGCCTCTGTCCAGAATAATATACATTATATAGACTAAATGTGTCTAAAATTAATCTTTATTTGCAACATAGTATAGCAAACTATTACATGATCAAAAATAAATTAATTTTAGCAAAAAAAAAAAAAAAAAAGTCTTTGTTTTGAATGTTTGGGGTCGCCAGAAATTTATGATGTTAAAATGGAGTTGTGAGCCAAAAAAGGTTGGAAACCACTGGTTTTGTCCACAATAACATACATTATATCAACAAAATGTTGTGTAAAATTAACATTTATTTGCAACATAGTTTAGCAAACTATTACATGATCTAAAACAAATTAATTTTAGCAAAAAATGTCTCTGTTTTGAATGTCTGGGGTCGCCAGAAATTAGTAATGTTAAACTGGGGTCACAAGCCAAAAAAGGTTCGGAACCACTGTTCTATCCCTTTCGTACACATGATGTGTTTTATGATGTTTTGCCTTTTTGTCAGCTGTCTTTCCTCTCACCTGCCCAGGGACTCCAGATGGAAATTAGCACTGCTGCTAAAATCTGGCATATTTACAGCTGCAATTGTTGTAGATGTTCATTAACCCTCCGGTATCCAGGTGCGCCTTTTAGGCACACTTTGCACTTTGTTTTAAAAAACTTCATATTATTTTTCACAATTTAAATAAGGTTAGAATTCAAAAGTTGTTCATTTGTGCATGATCTTTAAAATTCTGGCCACCAACTAAAATGTGCACATTGTAAACAAAAGAAAATGACAAGACTAGCATCTGTCTCCCAAGTGTGCCTAAAACGCACTATTTCTTCCATTAGAACCACTGTTTTTGATCCGTAAGTTATTAAGGCATAAATCCTGCTTTTACTGATATCTGAGCTTCATTTGAGAGGTGAGGGTCTAAATTAATTTATTAATGTTAATGTTAGAGTTAATCATTGACATATGCCAGGCTGCAAAAATCAAATAATATGTAATCCAGTTTTTATGTAGTATTTAAAAAAAAAACAAACAAACATATTTTGTGTTTTGTGCATCAAAAAATGTAGTGACATCATGATCAAAAGAGATCGTTTAAAGCAGGGGTGTCAAACTCATTTTAGTTCAGGGGCCACATTCCCCCAAATATGATCTCCAGTGGGCCGGAACAGTAAAATAATAACAGCAAAAAATGTAAATTTATATTATAATAATGTTTACATCTACAAAGTTTCCGTAAAAATCTGAATAATATGAACAACTTGAAATGTCTTAAGAATAACAAGTGCAATTTTAATAATATTCTTCCTCAGTTTATCATTTACACATGTGCGTTACAACTTATATTACAACTACAAATACACAAAACACTTTGTTACAGGCAGAAAATTGGTAAAATTGCATTTACTGTGCTTCTCTTTAGACATGTTCAGGTTGTTTATATTCAAGTTATTCACATTTTTGTAAAAGGACAGTTTGTTAATGTAAACATTTTCATGTAATTTTACTTTTTTACACTAAAACAAAGAGAAGGTTTGTAGTTGTCATTATTTAAAAGTTATTATAACAGTATTTTACTGGTTCTGACCCACTTGAGATCATATGTGATCTGTATGTGGAACCTGAATTAAAATGATTTTGACACCACTGATTAATATCTTCAGTGTAATTTTTGCATTTCACAAATTCATCCCACGGGCCGGATTGGACCCTTTGGCGGGCCAGATTTGGCCCCTGGGCCGCATGTTTGACACCTGTGGTTTAAAGGCTTAAAAAAATCTAAAATGAATGATTATTACCTCCGCCAAGGAGGTTATGTTTTTGCCAGGGTTTGTTTGTTTGTTTGTTTGTTTGTTTGTCTGTTTGTTTGTTTGTTTGTTTGTTTGTCTGTCCGTTAGTGTGCAACATAACTCAAAAAGTTATGGACAGATTTGGATGAAATTTTCAGGGTTTGTTGGAAATGGGATAAGGAAGAAATGATTAAATTTTGGTGGTGATCGGGGGTGGGGGGGCCCACAGGGGGGGCCACTGATCAGCCTTGGCGGAGGTCTGCGCTCTCCGAGTGCTTCTAGTTTGATATGTATGATTAGGGCTGACCTTGATTTGCAAAAATAAAACCAAATTAGAGCAGAAAAATAAATCAATATATAATATTTAATAAGGCTAAAGACGTTCATTTAGTCTTCTGTTTATGTAAATATAGTTTTTTCTTTTGTTCAGACAAGGAATAGTTTTTAGTTTTTAGATGTTACCTGCTGGTAACAAAATAGCACCGGAACAGAAATGTAATGTCATATACGAGATACCGTGCAAATCATGCAACAAAACATACATCGGGGAAACGGGACAATCATTCAACACAAGGAAAAAAGAACACCCAAAAGAATGCGAAAAGGAGACAGTGGGGAGATTCACACGGACTCAAAAGGAAAAAGCAGAACAGGAGAACCTAAAATCGGCCATCACGGACCACTGCAGAAGGCATAATCATATCATGGACTGGGATAAGGGCACAATCATAACATCCGAAACGAACAAATTCAAACGTTTGATCAAGGAGGCAATAGAGATCAGGAAGCGGGCGAGTGACACCATCAACCGGGACGAGGGGGCATACGCCCTCTGTCACACCTGGGATTCCCTCCTCCAGAGACCACCCAAGGCGGAGGAGGCACGGTCGGCTCGACGGGCTCTGATTGGTCCGTCGAGCCGACCAGCTGATAAATGACACGTCAGCCACACTTCGGATGACGCTTCTGAGGAAGACTGGAGTCACAGTCGAAACTGTCAAGCAGGTAACATCTAAAAACTAAAAACCATTCCTTGTCTGAACAAAAGAAAAAAATATATTTATAATATTTAATAGTTTGATTTATAGGTGTGCATTTTTAGCACACTTGGTGACAGATGCTAGTATTTTTGAACATTTGACCTAGCACCAAAAATAATAATGCAAATTAACCAGTGTTGGAGTTAATCATTGACATATGCCAGGATGCAAAAATCAAATAATATATGATCCACTTTTTATGTAGTATATTGAAAAAAAATAATTTTTTTGTGTTTTTTGCATCTAAAAAATGGTTTGTTTACATTACAAACACGGCATTTAAAGGGTTAAAAAATGTGACAATTATTGAGTATTTGGAATTTTTATTTACGGCTCAAGTTGATGAAATAGAAAAAAAGTGTGAAAGAATTAAAAACAAACTGTATGAACATTTTTTTGACATTATTCCACACGTGTGCCAAAATGGCACACTTGGTGCTTAGTAAGGGCCTTGGTGGATGGGATACCAGAGGGTTAAAAGACTTCTAACAGCTTTTTTTATTTGGGATAGTATCCCGTAAACACAGCAGGAGATAGAAGGAATGAGACACATAGAGACAGATAGGGAAAAAAAACAACAAAAAAACTCCAAATAGTTGAATGCAAAAAGGATCTGATATTAGCACCGACTGGCCTTTAAACACAAAGAGAAGACGGAGCGAACCAACCCGAGGCTGCAATAGATCTGTGTTTGATCATGCAGAGCAGCATGCTAGTGCAACTGTATAAGGTCAGAAAGTGTCACTGTTTGTGAATTCCAATTATGTATGGATCCAGTGGACAAGAATTGTATCTGGATGTTACCGTGCTGCTCACACAGTGGGTTTTATAGATTATGCATCGACTACTTTCCTTTTTGAAACGCTTTTTTTCTTAGCAGCTAATGGAGGATTGAGCTACAGTTGATCACTTGATCGGTGGATGAACAGAAAACAAAGGCCGTTAGCGTCCACTGATCTATATCTGGATGCAACATAATATAATAGAACTGTATTGTTTTGTTTTGTTTTTTTTTAATTTTTTGAATATGAATGTCCAAGAAAGAAGAAAAATAAACAAACAAAATATTTAAACATAAGACATAAAATACATATTCGAAAAGGACTGAGAAGAAGCATAACTTATAAACACCACCCCTTCTCTTCACATAATTCATAACGTTAATATCGCTTCCTAGTCTCAATATATATTCTAATGCCTGATACATATTGTTAAATAATTTGGTTTCTGGCTTTATATTATCATGAAAAAATATAATATAATATAATTTACATAAACACATAATACAATAACACATATATTCACTGTAAAAAATGACTAGAATTAACACCAAAAAGTTGTAAAATTGCAACATAATAAAACTGCAAGTGACAATATAATGCAAAGATGTTTATTTGAAAAGAGTTTTGTATTAATGATTAGATCAAATATAGCTGTAGTTCTTACAGGAAGAGTATGTGAAAAAAAACAGATTTGTATGTAGAAATGATGTATTTCTATTGTTTTTAGAAAATAAAACTGTAAATTGAAAAACAATGTGGTGCTGTTTAAATTGCAAAGACCATAATGTTGAAATAACGGCTTTTTTTTTTTTTTTTTTTTGGAATAAAAACATTATTTAAAAAAAGTAAACATTTAACAATGTAACATTTTTAACTTGGAAATTAATGGGTTGGTAGAGTTGGTAGAGGGGCTCGTCCAATAACCAAAGGGTTGGTGGTTCGAATCCTGGCTCTGACTGTCCATATGTTAAAGTGTCCATGGAAGACACTGAACCGTGAATTGTTCCCAGTTGGACCTGGTGGTTTTGGAAAGTGCTTCAGACGCCGTGAAGGTGGAGAAAATGAGTTAAATAAGAGCAGTCCATTTACCATTTAAATCCAATGTTAAATCTACATGTTTGAAATGTTATATATACACGTTTGAAATGTTAAATATACACGTTTAAAATGTTAAATATACACGTTTAAAATGTTAAATATACACGTTTGAAATGTTAAATATACACGTTTAAAATGTTAAATATACATGTTTAAAATCTTAAATCTACATGTTTAAAATGTTAAATATACACATTTAAAATGTTAAATATACATGTTTAAAATGTTAAATATACACGTTTGAAATGTTAAATATACACGTTTAAAATGTTAAATATACACGTTTAAAATGTTAAATATGCATGTTTAAAATGTTAAAAAAGCATGTTTAAAATGTTAAATATACACGTTTAAAATGTTAAATATACATGTTTAAAATGTTAAATATATACGTTTAAAATGTTAAATATGCATGTTTAAAATGTTAAATATACACGTTTAAAATGTTAAATATGCATGTTTAAAATGTTAAATATGCATGTTTAAAATGTTAAATATACACATTTAAAATGTTAAATATGCATGTTTAAAATGTTAAATATGCATGTTTAAAATGTTAAATATACACGTTTAAAATGTTAAATATACACGTTTAAAATGTTAAATCTACACGTTTAAACTGTTAAATCTACATGTTTAAAATGTTATATCTACGTGTTTGAAATGTTAAATATACATGTTTAAACTGTTAAATCTACATGTTTAAAATGTTAAATCTATATGTTTAAAATGTTAAATATACATGTTTAAACTGTTAAATCGACCTGTTTAAAATGTTAAATCTACATGTTTAAAATGTTAAATCTATATGTTTAAAATGTTAAATATACATGTTTAAACTGTTAAATCTACCTGTTTAAAATGTTAAATCTACATGTTTAAAATGTTAAATCTACATGTTTAAACTGTTAAATCTACACGTTTAAAATGTTAAATCTACATGTTTAAAATGTTAAATCTACATGTGTAGAATGTTAAATCTACATGTTTAAAATGTTAAATCTACGTGTTTAAAATGTTAAATATACATGTTTAAAATGTTAAATATACATGTTTAAAATGTTAAATCTACATGTTTAAAATGTTAAATCTACATGTTTAAAATGTTAAATATACATGTTTAAAATGATAAATCTATGTGTTTGAAATGTTAAA
Source organism: Sphaeramia orbicularis (assembly GCF_902148855.1). Classification (NCBI taxonomy): domain Eukaryota; kingdom Metazoa; phylum Chordata; class Actinopteri; order Kurtiformes; family Apogonidae; genus Sphaeramia; species Sphaeramia orbicularis. Next base: position 11,976,828 of record NC_043969.1, read on the forward strand.
TATACATGTTTAAAATGTTAAATCTACATGTTTGAAGTGTTAAATATACACGTTTAAAATGTTAAATCTACATGTTACTCCGTAAATATCTTTACAGTTGGATGTGTTTTTTACAGTATTGTTCTGGTAACCACAGCTGCCAGTTTTTTTTCCATAAAAACAACTGGATTTTTTTTTACAGTGTACATACATCATTCATGATTTCACATTGCTATTTTAATGGAAAAGTAAAGAAATCTTGGCAGTAACACCTCTCCAAAAAAGACCGTGTTCACTATGTATAATCCCCTTTTCTTTTCACAACAGTCTGTAAACATCCGGGAACTTCGCAGACCAGTTCATGGGGTTTTAGGAGATGACTGTTATCTCATTCTGCTCTGATACACGGCCTGATCACAGTCAAGGTGTACAAGTATATTTGCATCAGTTATTAATCAGTATTGCAAAAAGATCCCCCCAAAACCGTTCCCAAAATGTTTCTTTGGCCATCTTATTACTAGATCTTGCAATCCTCCAAATTTGAAGAAAATCAGATAAAAACGGATAAAACGGCGACCCAATGAGCGTGAAAACATGTGCACAAGAGAGCCAAATAATGTTTTGTAACACAATAAATAATTACTACTCAACTCCTGTGTCCTTTTTATTACAAAATACACACATCACATTGTTTTTCATTTATTGATCACTTTTGATTATCAGTTCTTATTTTCAGTATTAAGACAATCAACCATTTTGTTCTGAAAACCCTTCTTTTACAGCCCTTTAATTGTAATAATAGAATGGGAACCTGTTATTTCAGTATTATTATGACTAAATATGCACAACTAGAAAGATTTTGGTCTGCTCCCTGGCTGCAGAAAATTCGGTAACAATGTGGCAAACGGATGTTTACATCGAACCGCATGTTTTCAATGGCGCGTTGTTCACCAAAATTCATGTAGTGTCCGTACACCAATATACTTCCATCAATAATATGGCGTATATGCCTTATAGGAAGACTTAGTTACAGATCTAACACAGATGTGACCATGTGGTAAACGAGATTTCCATTCCAATCTTGTAGAGTCCGTACACCAAGTAGTGTCCGTACACCATATGTGGGTCTAATTTCATTGTTTTTTTCAATATGTGGAATTTTTCAGCACACATGCTTTGGACACTACATCTATGCAATAAACAACGCATGATTATCCTGAGTGCTGAAACATTTGTATATCTTTGTAGGTATTACATATGGAGGCTATTAGGCTGGAGTGTCCGTACACCCAATAATTTCTGATTTGACAGGGGTACAAGCCTGCGAAATTTTTAGTAGACACCATAATAAAACTAGAAAAGCACTCGGAGAGCGCAGACCTCCGCCAAGCGCAAAAATTCCCCACATAATCGGTGATACAAATCCCACATTTATTTTTTAAAATAAAATCCGCCTTCTGGATCAGATCCAGATCAGCCTTTGAAATGTGATAGAGGACCCCATTGTCAATTCCTGAGTTAAATTTCATGAGTTTTTTGTCAATAATTAAGCGAGATATTGGGAAACGAAAATTTTGGCCCCATTTACCACAATGTTAACGAAAATTTCAAAGTGATCCAGAATCCAGGATTTCTTCCGGATCACCCCCAAAAGTTAATCATTTCTTCCTTATCCCATTTCCAACAAACCCTGAAAATTTCATCAAAATCTGTCCATAACTTTTTGAGTTATGTTGCACACTAACGGACAGACAAACAAACCCTGGCAAAAACATAACCTCCTTGGCGGAGGTAAAAATATTTCGGACTTTAAAAGAGAAATATCAGACAAATAAAATGTCCTGTCTGATTTTTTGATAGAGCATTATTATTTTTTATATACAGGGTGGGGAAGCAAAATTTACAATGAACATTTAGTTGTTTTTTCTCAACAGGCACTACGTCAATTGTTTTGAAACCAAACATATATTGATGTCATAATCATACCTAACACTATTATCCATACCTTTTCAGAAACTTTTGCCCATATGAGTAATCAGGAAAGCAAACGACAAACAGTGTGTGATTTGCTGAATGCACTCGTCACACCAAAGGAGATTTCAAAAATAGTTGGAGTGTCCATAAAGACTGTTTATAATGTAAAGAAGAGAATGACTATGAGCAAAACTATTACGAGAAAGTCTGGAAGATACTATTAAAGAAGAATGGGAGAAGTTGTCACCCGAATATTTGAGGAACACTTGCGGAAGTTTTAGGAAGCGTGTGAAGGTAGTTATTGAGAAAGAAGGAGGACACATGGAATAAAAACATTTTCTATTATGTAAATTTTCTTGTGGCAAATAAATTCTCATGACTTTCAATAAACTAATTGGTCATACACTGTCTTTCAATCCCTGCCTCAAAATATTGTAAATTTTGCTTCCCCACCCTGTCATATGTGCACCCTTTCTGGTACCCTTGATTGTGATCAGGCCGAATAACACATATATATGTCACAGTAGAGATTGAAATCCAGTAGGATTCCTAATCCTACTAGGACAGATAGTAATTGTAGTTTGTCCTAGGACAAACTACAATTCCTATCTGTCCTTGTAGGATTACCAGGGGGCAGCAAAATGCCAATGCCAACTTTAACATCGTACATTTTCTGAATGGCTTGGCAACAATTAGATAATAATAAAATTGTATGTTGCCATGGCAACGGGTTGTTTACAGGTACGTTTTTCAAATTCTACCGATTTCTGAATACAAATGTGTCTCATTTACATACCAATGACAGTTACAAACGGCCATTGAATAAGGTTGGACCAGATAGGACAGCTGGCATCCTGGTTACAATGTGTATTGACCTAAGGGCCATATACTGTATCTAAGATATGAAAATAATTCAGCTGGAATGGTGATGGTGAAATCGTAGGACAGACTGAAATTCCAAAATTCCAATCTTCAGATCCCACTTCCAAATAGAATTACAATCTGTCCTAGTAGGATTGTAAATTCTCCTAGGACAGATAGGAATTCCAATTTTCAGATCCTAATTTCTTGTAGGATTTCAGTTTGTCCTAGGACAAACTAAAATTTCAATCTGTCCTAGTAGGATTAGGAATCCTACTGGATTTCAATCTCTACTGTGACATATACATACATGATTCATGATATCATGTTGCTATTTTAATGGAAAAGTAAAAAAGTCTTGGCAGTAACACCTCTCCAAAAAAGATCATGTTCTTTTCACAACAGTCTGTAAACATCTGGGAACTGAGCAGAACAGTTAATGGGGTTTTAGGAAAAATAAAGAACTTATCTCATTCTTGTCTGATACAGGGTTCTAGATACTCAACTGTTCTGGGTCTTCTTGTTGTTGAGACAACATTGTGTCTGGATGTTGCCACATTGCTCACACAGTGGGTTTTATAGATTATGCATCGGCTACTTTCCTTTCTGAAACATTTTTTTTTCTTAGCTATTGGAAGATTGAACTGCGGTTGATCACTTAATCGGTGGATGAACAGAAAAAAAAAAAAAAGGATGTTAGCGTCCACTGATCTATATCTGGATGCATTGTAGTAGAACTGTATAGTAATTAAAAACAATAGCATTTAGATCATTTAAATGGCAAATTTTATGCTTGGATAATTAAGAGAAATATGAGGAAGTAATATAATAAGTTATAAATGACATGAACTAGTGATGTATGTAATGTCTGTTTTGCATGTAAGGGATGAACTCCATGTTTTTTAATTCCAAAAAAATGAGGTTGCTGGGTAGAATATAAATAAAACAGAATGCAGTGATTTGCAAATCTCATAAAAAAAAAAAACAAAACAAAAAAAAACATATTTTTTTCACAATAGAGCATAGAAATCATATCAAAGGTGTAAACTGAGAAAGGGAACTATTTTAATGGAAAAATAAGGACATTTTGGCATAACACCTCTGCAAAAAGGACCATGTTCACTATGTATTATCCCTTTTTCTTTTCATAACAGAACTGAGGAGACCAGCTAATGGGGTTTTAAGAGATTTTTGTGTCATTGTCACAGGTTTCTAGCTGCTCAACAGTTCTGGGTCGTCTTCGTTACATGTACTTAATTTCATGATGCAGCATACAGGGTGGGGAAGCAAAATTTACAATGAACATTTAGTTGTTTTTTTATGTTTCATACTACATTGAACATACTTGAATTTATAATTTGCACTTTACATGAGTTTTTTTTTTTATTGCTCCAGTTCTATGGCAAGTCTAGAGCAGTTTAATTCCAGTGCACTATTTGTTTACAAAAGGAAACATACTTGAATTTACAGTACACTTTTTTGCATTCAAAGATTTTTTTTGTTTCGTACAAAAGTGAACATACTTTGTTTTAATGGTTAAAAGCTTTATTTATATTTAAAGAGTATATCTTACATTGTTTTGCAAGAAAAAAATAAACAACTTTAAGGTTAACAAATAATCGTTTTTAATAATTGTGATTTCAATTATTGCTAAAATAATCGTGATTATTTTTTTTTCTATAATCGAGCAGCCCTACCTAACACTATTATCCATACCTTTTCAGAAACTTTTGCCCATATGAGTAATCAGGAAAGCAAACGTCAAAGAGTGTGGGATTTGCTGAATGCACTCGTCACACCAAAGGAGATTTCAAAAATAGTTGGAGTGTCCATAAAGACTGTTTATAATGGAAAGAAGAGAATGACTATGAGCAAAACTATTACAAGAAAGTCTGGAAGTGGAGGAAGCAACAAAAAATGTACCAAAGCTTTTATTATTATTATTAATAATAATAATAATAATAATAATAATAATAATAATAATAATAATAATAATTTATTTGTAAAGCGCTTTCAATCAAAGTGCTGTACAGATATAAAATAAATCACAATAAAACATAAAAGCTAAAAACATTAACAGTAAAAGCACATCAAGACCTATAACACAGAGTAAACAAGTGGGTCTTGAGCTTTGCTTTAACCCTTTCATGCACGAATTATGAGAACCTTAGTCAAGATTTTTTTCTTCAGTGTTTAACCATGAAAAACACAATGCGATCGAGTTTTTTTTTTCTATGGAGTTACAAAAATATCCATGCATTTAATTTTTGAAGTAAAGAAACGTGTTTAAAACCCAATATCGGAGAGTGATATGAAAACAATGAAATAAAAACATTTTTAATGCTGCTAATCTGATGTCTTCTCACATTTTAACATATTCAAATGTTAGTAATTACTCTCTTCATGGAGATAATATGCAAAAAAAAAAAAAAAACTTCTTGTCTTACAAATAACAATTGATTTACACTCAAACATGTTACTGCAGATCAGGTTTATCAAGAACAGTAAAGTTACAGTAATGATCTGAATTACAGTGTATGGGATGGTGCATAAGTGTCCACTGTGTTGGCTGATATGGAACTAAAACAACAAAACCCATTAATATACAAGAGAACAGCTGGAGAAGAACTGTCCACTGGAGTGGACAGTGCATGAAAGGGTTAAAAACATCCACAGAGCATGCCTGCCTTATGTCCAGAGGAAGACTGTTCCAGAGTGTTGGCACACGGAAAGAAAAGGCTCGCTCACCGACAGTCTTTTTCCTGACTTTAGGCACAGTCAGGAGGCCAGATCCTTGAGAGCAAAGGGCACGAGAGGGTGCATACAGTCTAACCAGCTCCGTCAAGTAAGAAGGTGCCGCTCCATTTAAAATTTTATAAGTCAATAAAAGCACCTTAAAATCAGCACGAACCTGACATGGAAGCCAGTGAAGAGAGGCCAACACTGGGGTCATATGATCAAATTTCCCAGCTCCAGTCAGAACCCGAGCTGCAGCATTTTGCACCATCTGCAGGACTCAGAAACTTTTTTTAGGTAATCTTGAAAGAAGAGCGTTACAATAGTCCAAACGAGATGTTACGAAGGCGTGAATGAGGACTTCAGCATCTTTGTCACTTAGCGATCTTAGCGATCTTAGCGATCCTTCGAAGATGAAAAAATGATATTCGAGTCACCTCCTTGATATGCTTATCAAAAGCAAGTGACTGGTCAAATATGACACCAAGGTTTATGGTGTCATAAAGGTATGAAAGCTCTCAAATCCAAAATCCTAAAGGATCCAACCAAATCCATAAGAAAAATGGCAATTGAACTTGAGGTAGACAACAAGACCGTTAGAAATGCAGTAAAATATGATTTGAAGTTAAAATCTTACACAAGAACACCAAAACACTTGTTGACAACAGCAACAAATCCAACTTTAGCAATTTTTGGGAATCATGTTTATGGCCGCCTTCTAGCCCAGATCTAAACCCTCTGGATTCTGCTGTTTGGGGCGTTTTAGAACATGCTACCAATAGAACATCACACAGCGATGTCGACTTTCTTAAAGATACTATTAAAGAAGAATGGGAGAAGTTGTCACCTGAATATTTGAGGAACACTTGCGCAAGTTTCAGGAAGCGTGTGAAGGCAGTTATTGAGAAAGAAGGAGGACACATAGAATAAAAACATTTTCTATTATGTACATTTTCTTGCGGCAAATAAATTCTCATGACTTTCAATAAACTAATTGGTCATACACTGTCTTTCAATCCCTGCCTCAAAATATTGTAAATTTTGCTTCCCCACCCTGTATATTTTCAGTTGTTGAGATGTCTGGACTGTAGACAGACCAGTTCAGGACCTGGACCTGGAGTATGGGGTTTAGTGTCTTCTTGCTGAAATATGTAATGTTGCCCCTAAATAAGACATCATCTAGATCGGTGGTTCTCGACCTTTTTTCAGTGATGTACCCCCTGTGAAATATTTTTGCAGCCAAATACCCCTTAACCAGCACAAAGCATTTTTGGTTGAAAAAAAAGACTTAAAACAGTGCTGTGCCATCAGTGTCTGATTTATTAGGGACCGAGCAGAAAGGTAAGGCCCTATTGTTTTTTGTTCGTTTTTATATTATTAGTAGTGATGGGCAGCGATTAAAATTTTTAATCGCGATTAATCGCGTGGATTTCTGCGATTAATCACGATTAATCGCATAGTTGTTGGGGGGGGGGGGGGGGGGGGGCATCAACAGCATGTATTGCCTTTCTGTGATATTCCAGACTGGAAGTACTCCGGTGATAAAAAAATAATTGCATGTCAGTGCTTCCAAACAACTGTGTCCTTCTCAACCCCACCATCTGAAGACATTTAAAATGAAAATGTCCATGCAAAAAACCACTACTTTTACACATGTTTATGTCCCCACCAGTGTATTTACAGTTGTGAGTGATTGACAGGAGTCTTAAGCCCACTAATCAGTACTAATACTAATAAGCCCAATAATATGTGATGTTCAGTTGTTCATAGCAAGCAAAAGGGGCCCTGAAGTGGTCAGAATAAGTGGCACTAACGTATGTTTTGTCCTTTCCGTGTTACCGTAGTTAGAACGGACATAGAACTAACAGACATGTTTCTTTCACTCTGTTTGTATGGCCCCAAAAACGTTTGCCTGTGAGTATTTTATGTTCAGTCGTTGTAAGAATGAATAGTATAAAATATCTCTGATGTGAAACTTTGTTGCTGAATAAAAATACATTGTAAATCTTAAATTAAACTGTAAATGCTAATCGTTAGCGTGTCTATGGATTTTCCCATTCAAGTTAGCATCGAGATAAAATGACTGCTAATACAACATTCACATCGTAAATAAGTAAAGGTTAGTTCAAAGGCTGTCATATTATACTTAAACACAACCAATGAATTTATATAAACTTAGCATGAGCCTGCATAAAGAATTAACAACCCATCTCCGACTGCTAGCATAAACGAATTAGCTTAAACATGTTAATAACACATTGTAATAAACACATCCAAAATAACGTCATAAACATGTTTCTAATGGCACGTTTGCATGTGAAATTATTTAGCAAACAACAGAATGATTGACACATACAGGTGTTGAACTGCAGGAGTTACACACAGTTTGATTCAGCATTACCTGTAAAGTTCGCTCTTTTCTCCTTTCAGCCGGCACATGCACACAGCACTGGCATGTGGACCGGCAAAATAAAAGCATGAGTTTCAAAATAAGAGTCCGTATATATAAATCAACTAAGACTTGCTTGAAAGGCAGAACAATAATAAAACGGCGTTAACGTGAGATTAAAAAATTGTTGGCGTTATTTAATGAATGCGTTAACGCGGAAATAACGTGTTAACTTGCCCAGCCCTAATTATTAGTATTATTATCATTACTGTGCTTTGACCCCTATTCATTTTAGCAAAAATCCAGTGGATTTCTACAACCTGTTAAAATTTCTGCTTAATTTGTTACGTCTATAACTAGTTACGTCACGACATTTGCACATATAAGGTCAAGACTTCCGATAAACATTTCTCCGAGTACGACATAATTGTTTATCAGCAGCAGCGGCTGTAGTAAAAACTGAAAATATCTCCAAATTTCCAGCTGATTACCTAAAATGTTCGGCTGTTGTTTGAATGGGACAGAGCAGCACAGTCAACAACCTGGAAGGGGCGGGGCATGAAGTGGCTCATTTGCATTTAAAGGGCCAGCGCTCAAAACGACCTTTCAGGTGTCATTACTCAGAAATAGGGTTGAAAATGGACCTGTGGAGTTAAATTAATGAAGAATTCAGACCCAAACATAGCATTTACAGTTTATGTAGACCACAGGGAAATGTTTTAAAATGCATAATTCCATTTTTAAAAAAGCAAAATATCACTTCTTTAAACACTTGATGTTTTTTCTGGGTTTAATTGTGAATAAAATATGGGTTTATGAGATTTGCACATCATTGCGTTCTGGTTTCATTTACATTTAACACCAGATCTAAGCTTTAACCCTTTCATGCATACTGGTCACTCCAGTGGACAGCTATTCTACAGCTGTTCTCTTGTACAGGGTGGGGAAGCAAAATTTACAATGAACATTTAGTTGTTTTTTCTCAGCAGGAACTACGTCAATTGTTTTGAAACCAAACATATATTGATGTCATAATCATACCTAACACTATTATCCATACCTTTTCAGAAACTTTTGCCCATATGAGTAATCAGGAAAGCAAACGTCAAAGAGTGTGTGATTTGCTGAATGCACTCGTCACACCAAAGGAGATTTCAAAAATAGTTGAAGTGTCCATAAAGACTGTTTATAATGGAAAGAAGAGAATGACTATGAGCAAAACTATTACGAGAAAGTCTGGAAGTGGAGGAAACAACAAAAAACGTACCAAAGCTTTGATTAAAGCTCTCAAATCCAAAATCCTAAAGGATCCAAGCAAATCCATAAGAAAAATGGCAATTGAACTTGAGGTCGACAACAAGACCGTTAGAAATGCAGTAAAATATGATTTGAAGTTAAAATCTTACACAAGAACACCAAAACACTTGTTGACAACAGCAACAAATCCAACTTTAGCAATTTTTGGGAATCATGTTTATGGCCGCCTTCTAGCCCAGATCTAAACCCTCTGGATTCTGCTATTTGGGGTGTTTTAGAACATGCTACCAATAGAACATCACACAGCAATGTCGACTTTCTTAAAGATACTATTAAAGAAGAATGGGAGAAGTTGTCACCCGAATATTTGAGGAACACTTGCGCAAGTTTCAGGAAGCGTGTGAAGGCAGTTATTGAGAAAGAAGGAGGACACATAGAATAAAAACATTTTCTATTATGTACATTTTCTTGTGGCAAATAAATTCTTATGACTTTCAATAAACTAATTGGTCATACACTGTCTTTCAATCCCTGCCTCAAAATATTGTAAATTTTGCTTCCCCACCCTGTATATTCATGGATTTTATTGTTCTTTTTATTTTTTTTTTTTTACACATATCTTTATTAAAGTTTTAAGACACTACATGTCTTTTCTGACATGAATTGGTAACATTATGTAGATCTCTCCTGAGCATAAACCTCCAGTATCACAAGCCCTCCCCATAGTTTTCACACTATTTATCAGCAAATACATGTTTCTGTGCGTCAAAAAATTAAACATATGGTGTTCAGCTGAGTGGACATTTTTGCAACTTCATGAAAAATAGGTTCATAAGAATTTTTTGAAAAAATAAAGGAAGGTCCGCACAACGTGTGAGCTCCCAAACCATTTATTTAGTGACGTTTCTGCCCTTCATCAGACTTATGATGATCTTCCTTTCTTTTTTCACGTTCTACTTTTTGGGATCCTGCACACCTCTAATTTTGGATGTGCGTCATTTACCTTTTTTCATAAGAATTTTTTTTTCATAATTATTCTATGTATTTTTTAAACTTTTAAAAAAAAAAAAAAATATTTTTTATTTTTCAGAAGAAAATTTTCAATTGCATTGGGTTTTTTTCATGCCTAAAGAGGAATAAAAACACTCAGGAAAAAATTTTGATTAAGGTTTTCATAATTCATGCATGAAAGGGTTAATGAAAATGGGGTTGTACATGCTCAGTAATGTATTCTCAGAAATCTCATATCCTCAACTGCATTTTTTTTTTTTACTTGTGCACTTGTGTCTTTAAAGTTAGTATTATTATTATATTATTATAGATCAATCAGGAGGTCTTCCTTCTGATGGTTCCCTCTCAAGGTGACACAGTAAAAGGGACATATTTTCATCTAGTGCTTGGCAGTAAAGGCAAAACAAATCTTCCTAAGCAGTAAAGATTTATATAGGCCTGTCACTGGAATCCCCAGGCTTTGTTTGATTTCTGCACCACTGCGTACGTCCAGAATTAAACTTTGAAAAAAAAAAAAAAACCTGGTGTAGACTTCTAGGTCTGTCGAGGGACCGGTCTTGTTTCAGGTTCAGTGATCACTGCGATACTACTCTTACACATTCAGACTATAAGAGCAACAGTAATTACTTGTGTTCATCCTAAAGCCTGTTCAGATGGTTCTCTTGAAGCACCCATACTGACGATGGGCTTAACACCGTCCCTGCTGATAATTCTGGAAATGGTTTGGTATGGCCAATCAAACAAGTCTTTAGTGGATCAGGGACAGGCTTCGGAGCCAGGCTACGAAGCTCTCGAGTCAAAGCACTGAGAAGAGAAAAAGGGCAAAGCTGGGGATGTCTTCAAAGCCGGCTGAGAGGGGGGGTACTGTGCTCTCAAGTGAACATTATCCAGGCCTTCAAAGGACATGTGTATCTGTTGTGCCGCACATGAAATGAGATGACTTGTCAAAACTGAAAACCGGAGAACAGACTGTCCTTGGCTTGGCCTGTGTAGTAGTAAATATGTAGTGGAACTCCTAATGGGAAGACAAATTAGTTGGTGGATAGAAGCAGATTTTGCTGAAGAACAGACCGAGAAGAAAACAGAGACAGACATGGAGATGAAGTTAAAAAAAAAAAATGTGTGAAAGAAAACAAGATGGAGTGTGGCAGTTAGGAAACGAAGGATGAAAGTGGCAAAGTGACAGATGGAGACACTCACAGCTTCCCAGTATTTCTCTGACAGTACAGTGAATGGTTGACCCTCAGAGAGCCCCCCCACCGGTGAAGCAGATCACAGCTCTAGATCAGTATCAGCCACGAGACTGAGCCCGAGACTGAGCATCGAAGCTTCTGCAGCTGTCCACTTCCTTTTGTTGGACATTTACAATAAGATATTTAGAGCAGAAAACATTCAAGACAACTATCTCGAAATTAGTGTTTTTCAACTTTGGGGTCGGGACCCTATGTGGGGTCACCTGGAATTCAAATGGGGTCGCTTGAAATTTCTAGTAATTGATAAAAATAAAAAAAAAAAATCCAAAAAAAAATTCTAATCCATAAAAGACTTGACAAACTGTGAAGCTGAAACTGAAGCACTGTGGTACACTGAAAAAAATATTTTTTGGTGGGTGTAGTAATATTTATTAGGTCGTCTGTCACAATTTTTATTTTCTAATTGTAAGTATCAGTGAGAACTGGAATTATTCAAGTAAAACTAAATATGTCATTTGTATAGTAAATAAACTGTGTGGGAAGAGTAAGTTGTATTATGTATTTTCACATAATATTCAAAGGTTATAGTCATGACATAGGAACTTAGAAATACCAAGTAAATTTTAATAGACAATGTAAACTGCAGAAAAAATTTGTAAAATGTTATGTAAATGTTACTTAAATATTGTCCATTAATAAAAGTTACAAAAAGGACTGTAGCGAGCCACACTGATTATAATGGGGGCAGTTTATGCCGAGTCATGTGACTCACGTAGTTTACAGTGTCATTGTGTCATGTGACAGTGCGCTACCTTGCAAGTTGTAAATATTTGTTAAAAGCAAGTTGCTGTTGTGTGTTCTGTAGTTCTATGACTCAAGTTCTGCCTATAGGGAACTGGGTGGAAGGAATATTTCAGTTTGACACCATGACTGAATGGTCTGTGCTGCTGTCAGACAGTCTGTGCTGTTTTTAACATGCATTGTTTGACGAAAGTAAATGTTACTGTTGAGAAGTGTAACAAATGTTCACTCTCTGATAACTTTGTTGTACAGTCTACTCTCGTTAAACCGCCCGCCGTTATACCGCCATTTTTGCTCACCGCCGACCAAAACCATTGCACAAAAATCCCCAATGCATTATTCCATTAGCTACCGCCATTTCCGCCTATCGCCATCCGCCAGCCCAGTTCCACGCACAAACAACACTTATACCATTGATTTCCCGACCGTTATACCGCCAGCGTGATTGCCATCGAGTACACATAAATTTTAACAATGCACTGAAACAAACGCGCCAGACGCTGATCGCGACAAGCTACGAGTAGGTCTACGGAACGGCCACCGTTCATTTATCGCAGAACACTCAGTAGGTCAGGATGTCGGGAAGAGGACATGGGATTAAGCCAAAGCCTCAAGATGATGGGGTGTCATTTCCCGACACGGTATAATAATGCTTAAAATGTTTCGCCACTTTAAATGATCCCTTACAACATAACAGAATCAAGATTTATTTAGAAACGCAATTAGAGCGGGTTAACGGAGGCAGCATAGACATCATATAGTAAAGACATGCACATTATGGACGCAACCTGTTGTAACGCCATTTTCGCTATACCGCCAATTTGGCCGTGAACGGAAGTTGGCGGTATAACGAGAGTAGACTGTACCAAAACATTACAGTATTTGAAAATTACCTTGAAAAGCCATTAGTTTTGGGTGCATTAGCATTTTTTAGCTTAAAGCAGTCAGAATGTAAGTAAAACTTACAAAGAAGGAGGAAGTAAAATTCAATGACCATATTAATAATCATCAGTAAATTACCTGAGGTTTGCTCGTAAAATAAACATATATCCACAAGTAAAGTTTACTTGATGATTGTCCGTGTAGAATTTACTTACAATTCTAAGTGCAAATTCTTTCCTAAGTTTTCCTAAGTAAATAACACCTCCAATTTTTTTCAGTGTACTGTTTATCTGTCAAATGTTCATTGTGGTCGGTTTCAGATGCTGCAGCTCTTTCATAATTCATAATTTGAGTTATTGTTTGTTCACTGTAAGCCCGGATAAGTAGAGTTTACTCAAAAAATTTGAGGCAAGTGATTGCATTTAAATGATTTGAGTAATGATCGACTAATCAATTGGTTTAAGTAGGTTCAACTTTAATGCTAAAAGTATTGAACTTAAACTATTAAGTAGAAAACACTACAAGACAAGTTGTTTGTACTTTAAATCTGTTGTAAAATCAACCCCATTATCCAACCATTCAACTCAGCATTTTAGGTTACACTGACTAATTTTCTCAATTGCAGCCAGATTAATTTATCATTGATTAAACAACTTTTTTTTTAAGTTAATCAACCTCAAAATCCTATTCCTGACCAAAATAGTTATGAAATTATTCAACTCAATATATTGCAGCATGAATGGAAATTAGCTCAATGTCATTTGCCAGTACAGGAAGTGCTTTTAATTTGAAAAGACATTAAAATTTCCATTGTACAATAACAGTTTTAGATGAACAGTAAATCCATTGTTCTTCCTCTGGCTCTGACTCATGGTGCAGCTCTACAAAAATACAAAAACAAACACAAAAAGGCCAATAAACACTGCCATACACACATTAAATCCAAATTAACACTAACACCACAACCCCGCTGAACCCCTGCACAGAAAAAGAACACATTTTCAACAACATGCCCAATACCCACAATGCAATGCGGAGATAAAAAGGTGTGGTCATGACTAAAACTTAGTGATTTAATTCCATTCAACTTAAACTTTTTCGTACTTTCAACTATGTCTACAAATTAGTAGAATATACTGAACATTTTATAGTAACATCATAAAACTTAAATCATTTAAGTGCATTGTAATTAAAGCATTTTAGTAAATACAAATTCCGGGCTTACAGTGTTCAGTATTAATTTGCAGCCTTGTAAAATACAAGCTGGACTGACTGTAAGGCTGAATCCCAATTCACCCCTTGGCCCCTCCCCCTTACCCCTCCCCCTCTGTTTTGCGCATACACATGAAGGGGTAAGTGTTGTCCCGATTCTCGATTAGACGGAGGGGAAGGGCTAAGGCGGAGGGCTGTATAGCTTTCGAAATGAAGATTTTTCAGGACCACACTACGAACGGAGGGGTAGTAGAAATTTCCCGTAATTCTGTTCGAATCGTCGGCAAGATGGAGGTAAACACAGCCAAAAAGTGTAGCAGTGCGATGAAACAAACACACAAATGCACGTATTTTCTTCGCAAACAACTTAATCGTTTGATCGACCGTTTAATGCCGTTTCAATGTGTTATAAATCGCATTTCTGCAGTTTATAGTCGATAGCTGCAAAAAAGACGACCAAAGCCCATGCAACAGAGACGATTACATTTGCTGACGACATGGTGAATACTTTCAGAAACAAAGTTTTTGCATCTGTTCATTCACTGTAAGCAGGAAAATGTAATGCGCTAAATTAATTTTTAAACTGTGTGGTTAAAGTTCTGATTCCATTACCTGTAGCTCCTGTGACTAATTTCTTCTAAATTGATCTGAAATTATATTAATTTGGATTGTTATTACATAATGAACCATGTTATTACGTTTTTTTAATAGAAATGTGTCAAGTGTATTTTGTAATAAATTTCTCAAATTGTAATAACTTACTACATAATGTGAAAAAATGTACTATATAATGCGTTGACGTAGTTTATTACAAAATGCGTCAGTTTATTACATAATGCGGTTTTATTACAAGATGACGTGACATTCTTATTACATTTTGAACTTTTATTACATAATGGGAATTTATTACATAATGCGGCTCAACAGGGGGTGGTGGTGGGTTAAAAAAAAAAAGGGAAAAAAAAAAAGTCTCAGTTTTGAATGTCTGGGGTCGCCAGAAATTTGGGGGTGTTTATGTAATAAATTCCCATTATGTAATAAAAGTTCAAAATGTAATAAGAATGTCACGACATCTTGTAATAAAGTCACATTATGTAATAAACTGACGCATTTTGTAATAAACTACATCATTATGTAGTAAATTTTTTCACATTATGTAGTAAGTTATTATAATTTAAGAAATTTATTACAAAATGCACTTGACACATTTTTATTTTCAGGAAAATGTAATGTGTTAAATTAATCTTTAAACTGTGTGGTTAAAGTTCTGATTCCATTACCTGTAGCTCCTGTGACTAATTTCTTCTAAATTGCTCTGAAATTATATTAATTTGGATTGTTATTACATAAGGAACCATGTTATTACTTTTTTTTTTTTTAAATAAAAATGTGTCAAGTGCGTTTTGTAATACATTTCTTAAATTGTAATAATTTACGACATAATGTGAAAAAATTTACAATATAATGCGTTGACGTAGTTTATTACAAAATGCGTCAGTTTATTACATAATGCGGCTTTATTACAAGATGATGTGACATTCTTATTACATTTTGAACTTTTATTACAGAATAGGAATTTATTACATAATGTGGCTCAACATGGTTCATTATGTAATAACAATCCAAATTAATATAATTTCAGAGCAATTTAGAAGAAATTAGTCACAGGAGCTACAGGTAATGGAATCAGAACTTTAACCACACAGTTTAAAGATGAAAATAAAAATGTGTCAAGTGCATTTTGTAATAAATTTCTCAAATTGTAATAACTTACTAAATAATGCAAAAAAAATTACTACATAATGCATTGAGGTAGTTTATTACAAAATGTGACTTTATTACAAGTTGACGTGACATTCTTATTACATTTTGAACTTTTATTACATAATGGGAATTATTACATAATGCGGCTCAACAGGGGGTGGTGGTGGGTTAAAAAAAAAAAGAAAAAAAAAAAAAGTCTCAGTTTTGAATGTCTGGGGTCGCCAGAAATTTGGGGTTACGAGCCAAAAAAGGTTGCGAACCACTGCTGTAAATGTACTCCTATCACCTACATCATGAATAAATAAATAATGGCGCCTCTGCTAAATATGCACGGCTCGATGTCATCTTCTTCATTAAGGCTCGGCTAAATAGCACAGAAAATGGTCTTGCCAGAGTGTAAATGGTCCAATTTGACTAAACTGGGTCGGGACCTCCAGAGAGCACCGCACTCAGACAACAAAGCAGAGTTTTAAAAAGGCCTATTTCTTCCAATTCCTGTCTTTATACTTTCTTTCTTACATACTCTATTCCTCCATGTATTCCTTATGGAATACAAATATTATTCTGACTTTTTCAACCATCCCTGTCAAACAGCTGAACTCTTGTCAAACTGCCAGCAACCTCCCCTCAACACATCCCCAGTATCGCCCTCATTACGATGCAGTGCATGTACCAGGAGATGGCTGCAGTATCATGACCAAATGTATAATATCATGCTATCTGATACCATAGCAGAAACAGCTGCTCTAAGGCTACAACAGAAGCGATGTTTGCCCCAAAATTTAAGCCGAAACAAAATATGGATAGTGTCTGATTTATTCTCGCGAATGCTGTTTTCACCACATTTTTTAATCTTTAGCCTTTTTGAAGTCATTTCGGTAATGTTTTACTTGAAGGTTTAGTTCAGGGGTCGGCAACCCGCGGCTCTGGAGCCGCATGCGGCTCTTTCATCCTTATGTTGCGGCTCTGTGTGGCTTGGGAAAATAAATTATAAGTGTCCGATTGAAGTGTATGTTATTTGTCTCAAAAATGTGTATCGTGTCTTCTTATTAAGTCAAAGTTTTTAACTTCTTTCTTCAGACCTTGTGCAATTTCAGTGATCAGCATTTGCCTTCTTCAGAGACGTTTGACAGCACTTGACGTGTCAGCCAGCAGCCGGCATGCGCGGAATTCCCTGCGACACCAAAACTGCACAATATCTGAACAAAGTATTTTATTTGTGTTTGTTCGTTTGTTTAATTGTAGTTGTAAATTGTAAGATTATTGTGATCTCGAAATATTAAAATAAAATTATATATATATAGTATTATTTTTCGTCGCTCAAAATATGCGTCACACTCTCCGACAGCCCGCCAAAATGCCGTACATTTATCGAGACTTTCAACCCCTGGTAGGCCAAGTATGGAGAAATCTAAGAAAAGAAAAATATCTGTAGAAAATAGAACATTTAATGATGCCAGGTGCCATGGCACGACCAAGGTGCCACGGCACCTCGGGGCCAACGCTAGGTGCCGTGGCACTGCAGTACCACAACTGGGTGCCACCGGTGCCGCGGCACCACCGGCACTTCGAGCCGAGGCACCACCGCGGTGCCATGGTACGGCGGTGCAACGGCACCTAGCGTTGGCCCCGAGGTGCGCCGCAGCACCACCGAGGTGCGCCGCGGCACCAAGCCGTGGTACCGGTAAAATTGTTGTATAAGCCGCGTTGGAGTATAAGCCGCAGTGTTTAAAGTGTGGGAAAAAAGTAGCGGCTTATAGTCCGGAATTTACGGTATATATAGGCTAAAATCTTCATTTCAGATGTCAAAAAGTGTTTGCGGCTCCCAATGTTGTCTTTTCCGTGGAAACCGGGTCGAAATGGCTCTTTGAGTGTTAAACGTTGCCGACCCCTGGTCTAGTTTATAATGCATTAAGCGCACATTCATAACACGTTATAATGCATTTATAATGTCTTATAAAAGTCATTACAACAGTTTATGATCATGTAAAACAAAGGTGTCAAACTCATTTTAGTTCAGGGGCCACATTCATCGAAATTTGATCTGCAGTGGGCCGAACCAGTAAAATAATAACATAATAATATATAAATAATGACAACTCCATTTTTTTTTTCAGTGCAAAAAAAACCAACAACATTACATTATGAAAATACTTACTTTTATAAACTATCCAAATAACAAAAAAAAAAAAAAAAAGAATGTGAATAACCTGAAAAAACTGAAATTTCTTAAGAAAAATAAGTGCAGTTTTAACAATATTTTGCCTTAACTTATCATTTATACATGTGAATTATGGATCAATAATATATTAATATATAAATAATGTCAACTCCAAACTTTTCTCTGTGTTTTAGAGTGAAAAAGTAAATTTACATTATGAAAAGGTTTACATCTACAAACTATCCTTTCAAAAGATGTGAATACCATGAAAAAACTGGAAAAAATAAGGGTAATTTTAACAATATTCCGCCTCAGTTTATCATTCACACATGTACATTATAACGTACAAATACACAAAACATTTAACAATAGGCAGAATATTGTTAAAATTACACTTATTTCTCTTATTTCTCATATTTATTCAGGTTATTTACATTTTTTTGCGAAATTATACTTTGTTTTAGTGTAAATACATGAAAATATTTACATTTACAAAGAGAAACATTTGGAATTGTCATGTTTTTTATGTTATTATGATCATATTTTACTGAATCCTGCCCACTTGAGATTGAATCGGTCTGAATGTGGAACCTGAACTAAAAGGATTGTTAATATCTTCAGTGTAATTTTTGCATTTCACAAATTCATCCCAAGGGCCGGACTGGACCCTTTGGCGGGCCGGATTTGGTCCCCGGGCCGCATGTTTGACACCTGTGATGTAAAACAACTTATACCAAGGTTAATAAAGTATTATAAGTGTAGGCATAATGTATTATAAATTCAACTTACATAATGTTTTATACATTCATACCAAAGTGACAACAGTGTTTGTAGGAAGAATGTCGAGTCCTGGATTACAGAACACATTATCAGTTGTATGATATTATAACACAAGTATGTTGACGTATGAGTAGTATCTGCTGGCTCTAAGTAAAGTGTAAGTCAAAAATTACACTGGGTTACAAAAAAAAATGTTTTTTGCAAGTTGTCTAGGTTTTTTCAACTGAATTAGGACCATTTTGCACCGCTAAATCCAAAAATGACATCTGTTTTTCACAATCAGGTCAGGGTTTTTTTTGCTAATTTGATTTTGAAAAATTTGATCTTCTAACAAAATTGATGACATTTTTGTGACTTTATCAGTTGATTTTTTATATAGTTCTCACCCAAAATAGGTTTTAAGTAAAAAAAAAAAAAAAATTTCTAACAGGATGTATTTATTAAGTGTTACATACTGTAGCAGAATACGTCAGGCTTATTTTTGCAAGATCTTCTAGTCGAAGCAATTTCATTCACCTGTAATATTAAAAAAAAAACATTAATCATAAATTGGCAAAAGTAAAATCTTCAGAACTTGTTTATTGCAAGAAATATGAAAGAATTTTGTGTCATATGATGTGAAAATGCCCATAAATGTAAGCAAAAATTTTAAAAGTCGATCTATTCCTACAGGTAAACACACCAGTCGGACTGGAAACGGGACGAGGTTTTCTATGCATCTTCACCCAGAAGTGGAACATCATGCATCTCATCTGCACGAAAAGTAGACCGGACAGAAAGTACGCTATGTACAAATTTGCAACGTTGTCCATTGTACCAGTTTATATCGAAGTTGCTAACATGCTAGCTTGCTGTTGACTACACTGGTCAACAACAAATGTATTGTTGAAGTTTTTTGAGCTGATTTAGGATAATTTTGGTGTGCTGAATCCAAAAATCACATTAATTTTGCTCAATCAGGTCAACTTTCTGAACTATGCTACATATTGGCTTTTTAACATTTTTGCTTACATTTATGGGCATTTTCACATCATATATATGATACAAAATTCTTTCATATTTCTTGCAATAAACAAGTTCTGAAGATTTTACTTTTGCCAATTTATGATTAATGTTTTTTTAATATTACAGGTGAATGAAATGGCTTCGACTAGAAGATCTTGCAAAAATAAGCCTGACGTATTCTGCTACATCTGTGGTGAACACACCATTGTACAGGGTGGGGAAGCAAAATTTACAACGAACATTTAGTTGTTTTTTCTCAGCAGGCACTACGTCAATTGTTTTGAAACCAAACATATATTGATGTCATAATCATACCTAACACTATTATCCATACCTTTTCAGAAACTTTTGCCCATATGAGTAATCAGGAAAGCAAACGTCAAAGAGTCTGTGATTTGCTGAATGCACTCGTCACACCAAAGGAGATTTCAAAAATAGTTGGAGTGTCCATAAAGACTGTTTATAATGGAAAGAAGAGAATGACTATGAGCAAAACTATTACGACAAAGTCTGGAAGATACTATTAAAGAAGAATGGGAGAAGTTGTCACCCGAATATTTGAGGAACACTTGCGCAAGTTTCAGGAAGCGTGTGAAGGCAGTTATTGAGAAAGAAGGAGGACACATAGAATAAAAACATTTTCTATTATGTACATTTTCTTGCGGCAAATAAATTCTCATAACTTTCAATAAACTAATTGGTCATACACTGTCTTTCAATCCCTCCCTCAAAATATTGTAAATTTTGCTTCCTCACCCTGTATATTTTGTGAGAAGATCAAATTTTTCAAAATCAAATTAGCAATTAGCTGATTGAGAAAAACAGATGTCATTTTTGGATTTAGCGGTGCAAAATGGTCCTAATTCAGTTGAAAAAACCTAGACAACTTGCAAAAAACATTTATTTTTGTAACCCAGTGTTATTGCTGTAAATGGTCCAGTACTAACAGGCTAGAAGAGCTTATTGTCTATCAAAGCGTAGGCGACATGATTTCAACAATAAACAAATTAGACTCCTATGCATTCACACTGGGACAAAGACAATGGTCCATTTAAAGAACAGTGCATGTAAACACAATCATTGTCTCAGCTCAGGTCCAGTGTTTTCCCCTGGACATCAGCTGACAGTTTCTAAACACACAACCTAAAACCAATACAGTTTCATCTGTAGCTTCCATTCTTCTCGTCACTCAATCCAAACCAACCCTGTCTCACAGAAATGATGTGTGACTAAATTGCAAATCCAGTTACCTTTAACATAATACTGCCTCATGCATCATGTTGTTCTGCAAATGGAATTTGTGCCTTGATTTTGTTGTGAGGGAAAGTAATTTGCCATTGAAGGATCTGCATGTGTTTCCTTTGTTCAGTGGACAGGAGGCAGAAATTGGTTCGGGTTAATGTAAAAGAAAAAAAGAGGATTTGCTTTATATACTAAGAAATACATTATGGGTCATTATTTGTCACATCTTTGCAGGTTTCTTTTTTTTTTTTTTTTTTTTTTAAAGCCCATGAACCTTTTCATAAACCAGGGGTCAGTGACCTTTACTGTCTAAAAAGCAATTTTTGAGACAAAAGAGCAGAAAAAAGAACATCATGGGCTGTGAAGAAAGCTTTAACCCCATTTAGATTTCACCTGAACGTGGCTGTTCTGTGGGAGCTGATGGGTGACCTCTGCTTCTACTGTTAATCCTCCTGCTGAACCACTGGGATTCATTAGATACAGAAGAAAAGAACAACACTAGCATGTGCATACGCTTATTTTGAAATGGAAATACTATACTATACTATACTATACTATACTATACAGCACTATTCTATTCTATACAGCACTATACTATACTATACTATACTATACAACACTATACTATACCATACTATACAGCACTATACTATACTATACTATATTATACTACACTACACAACACTATACTATACAGCAATATACTATACTATACCATTCTATACTATACTATACAGCACTATACTATACTATACTATACCATACCATGCTATACTATACTATACTATACTATACAGCACTACACTATACTATACTATACAGCACTATACTATTCTATTATATTCTATACAGCACTATACTATACTATTCCATACTATACTATACTATACTATACTATACTATTCTATTCTATACTATCTTTACTATACTATCTTTACTATACCATTCTATACTATTCTATACAGCACTATATGGCACTGTACTATACTATACCATTCTATACTATTATATACTATTCTATTCTATACCATACCATACTATACTATACCATACCATACTATACTATACTATACTATACTATACCATACTATACTATACTATGCTATACTATACTATACCATTCTATACTATACTATTCTATACTATACTATCTTTACTATACCATTCTATACTATTATATACTATTCTATACCATACTATACTATACTATACCATACCATACTATACTATACTATACTATACTATACTATACAGCACTATACTATACTATACTATACTATACTATACTATACTATACTATACTATACAGCACTACACTATACTATACTATACAGCACTATTCTATTCTATTCTATTCTATTCTATTCTATTCTATACAGCACTATACTATACTATTCCATACTATACTATACTATACCATTCTATACTATCTTTACTATACTATTCTATACTATACTACACTATGCTATGCTACACTATACATCACTATGCTATACTATACAACACTATACTATGCTATACTATACTGTACTATACTATACTATCTTTACTATACCATTCTATACTATGCTATGCTATGCTATACTATACATCACTATGCTATACTACACAACACTATACTATACTATACTATACTATACTATACTATACTATACTATACTATACTATAGGTAGGGCAAGGCAGATTTATTCATATAGCACAATTCATATACAGGGCAATTCATAGTGCTTTACAAAAATGGAAAAGAGACAGATTGAAAACACACAATTACAATTAATACATAATCAATAAAACATAATAATCAATTAAAATAAAGTAAAAGGTCAGAGTGCAGATAGAACCCTTTCAGTTGTTCTATGCACAGTTGAACAGCTGTTTTCAGCCTGGACTTAAACATTGTCACAGTACAGGTCTGTCTCACATCATCAGGAAGACTGTTCCAGAGTTTAGCTGCAGAGAACTGAAACGCAGCTTCACCCTGTTTAGTCCTGACTCTGGACACCAGCAGAAGACCAGTCCCTGAGGTTCTCAGGGTCCAAGATACTTCATATGGGACTATACTATGCTATTTAGGTGTTTAGGATCTGGACTCTGGTACCTGATAGTAGTTTTTTGGTATCTGCTGCATCGAGGTTCCAAAATGGGAGAAAATATACTAAAACATGACGTGTAAATACAGCAGACCACTGATTGGTCAGAGAGTTGTCTCTGCGTCATTGCATCATCAATGTGTGACCTGCCATTAAAAAAACAGATTCAGGAGTTTACAGTAAATATATCAGTAGGCTCATCCACAAGATGGCAGCCCGCAAAACTACACCGTCATCGGTCAAGGAGGTTCAGAAATTAATATGAGCTTAATGGCACAACACGCAATGAGCGAGTTTATCACCAACTTTCTGAGCAGATGTCATGGAAGTTCCACACCACATCACTATGGCAACCAGGTAAGGTACTCTAAAGTTGGTAGTATGCTTTAATGGAAACAGTCTCCAGGAATAGTATCTGGTACCTGAGTCGAGCCAAGCCGAGCCAGTTCCATGTAGTGGAAACGCAGCATTATACTACACTATACTATACTATGCTTTACAATACTATACTATATTATACTATACAATACAAACTGCAACACTGAATTTAGAAAAAAAAAATTATAAAAAAAAAAAAATGCATTATATGAAACACATTTTGGTTGATGAAATGTTTTTATTCTTTGCATAGGCTGAGTATTAGCACAATATTAGCGACTCAAATAAATAAATAAATAAGATCTAGAAAATCTTCAGAAATAATGATTCATTCAGTTATTCATTTTCTTTAATCACCACTGGAGAGGCTTACATCCATCCATAAAACACTGAAGAAAGACAAAATCTATCTACATATAATATACATATATTATAATCATAAGACATGATGAGGATCTTTTTGTGCAGTGAAACATACTCATGATGAGCATGTGTTAATATATAGTTTTTTTTTTGTTTTTGTTTTTTTTATTATTATATGTGAGTATTGCCTTTAATATAAAGTGTATTAGCAGTTACAATGGAGTTGCATATAAATGTAGTTTGGATGAGACAGTGTCGCTCAAATTTGTTAATGTAAAGAAAATCAATAAAAAGGGAAATATATGCTATTAGTTCTGCATATATTTTTAGTCTCAGATTAAATACAACTGGGTTTAACAGGCTTTGTGTCCAAAGTATGAAGCCTTTGGTTGCTGTGGATATTTCTCTATAAATTCACATTGAAATGTAACACATTTTAACCTTCGTTTGTGCACAAAGTTGACCCACAGTAAGTAAGTAGAATGACCTATTTTTAGTCGACAACCCACCACACTACAAGAGGTTGCGGTTATTTTTTTAACCCTGCTCAAAAGATTCTGACTCAATGTCAAACTGAAAATCATTAAATATGAATGACTCCTAACCTGACACAGTCACTAAGCGTCCATGTCTTCGGGCTTTAACCACACTATTCCACTCTTGTTCAACACCATCCCTCAACACTCTCAATGAGATGCATTTTAACGCAGCACAAGAACAACAGCTTTAATTTCCTTCACATCCTACTGATTTAATTAGAAATCTTAATCAAACAGCCCGAAATGACCAAAAAAAAAAAAAAAAAAAAAAAAAAAGAAGCTGAAATCAAATCAAAGAGCCATCAGGATGCAAGTCTTGTTAGACAGATGAGTAGGCAGGAAACAGGCTTAACAAGCTGTGTGTGTGTGTGTGTGTGTGTGTGTGTGTGTCGTCTTACTGTAGTCACTATGTAGTCGTACTTTTTCTTCCCAGCTCACTGATGCTGTTACGCCTCTGGCTGACAGGAACAAACACACAAACACACACACACAGACTCGCTCACAATCACACCGAGCAAATTCGAAGGCATCCGTCTTACCTAGAAAAACACAAAGAGACACACTGTAAATGAACACGCACAAAAAGAAACAGTAAAACTTTTACATCGCACTGCTTCAAATATAAGCACAAAACAGAAAAAGTGTCAAAGTTGATTAGTGCGGTAAAGTGAGTTTTACTTCCAAACAGTGTTATCATAGCTCTGAAATAACACCTAAATCAGTGTTTCCATACCAGTGTGCCGAGGCGCAGAAGCGTGCCGTGAGAAATCATCAGGTGTGCCGTGGAAGATTATCTAATTTCACCTGATTGGTACTGTAAGAAAGTGCTGTGATATACATACGAACGACTGCACGTGTCAGTGATCCGCTCTACAACAACAGTTTCCCTTTGCAAAGTGAAAATGAAGGTGAACCAGCCCCAGTGCTGCGTGTTCTGTTGATAAACCCACCCACGCTAGTGTTGCGTGGACCTGCGGATTGGGTTGGGTCGATGGCCAGAATACAAAACCTCCTATCTGAAAAATTCACTTTTTTCAGGAAACAAAAAAAAAAAAAAAAAAGTTTAGTTTTATTTAGTGCTGGGCAGCGATTAAAAATTTTAATCACAATTAACTGCGTGGAGTTCTGCGATTAATCACAATTAATCGCATAGTTATATTGGGGGTGGGGGGGGTTTCCAGCATCAACAGCGTGTATTGCCTTTAACCCTTTCATGCATGAATTATGAGAACTTTAATCAAGATTTTTTTTTTTCCTTAGTGTTTTTTTTCATCTTTAGATATGAAAAAAAGAATGCAATTGAAAATTCTTTTATGAACCTATTTTTCATGGAGTTCCAAAAATGTCCGCTCAGTTTGACAGACACCATGCATTTAATTTTTGAGGCAAAGAAACATGTATTTATTTACATATTGTGTGAAAACTATAAAATAAAAACATTTTTAATTCTGCCAATCTGCTGTTTTCTCACATTTTAACATACTCTAATACTAGTCAATACTCACTTCATGGAGATAATATGCAAAATAATAAATAAATAAATAAATAAACCTCTTAATTGCAGTTTAATAAAAATAACAAGCAATTCATTTACACTCAAACATGTTACTGCAGATCAGGTTTATCTAGAATAGCAAACTTACAGTAATGGTATGAATATCAGTGTTTGGGATGATGCATTAGTGTCCATAGTTTTGGCTGATATGGAACTAAAACAACAAAACCCATGAATATATAAGAGAACAGCTGGAGAAGAACTGTCCACTGTAGTGACCACTATACATGAGAGGGTTAAGTGACATTTCAGACTGGAAGTACTCCGGTGATAAAAAATAATTCCACATTGCAGTGCTTACAAACAACTTTGTCCTTCTCAACCCCACCATCTGAAGACATTTAAAATGAAAATGTCAATGGAAAATCCCACCCCAAATGCTGTCATTGGTTGAACCCTATGTGTATTCACAGAGCAAGAGCAACGGACTTTCAAAATATGTGATGTTCAGTTGTTAAAAGCAAGCAAAGGGGGCCCTCTAGTGGTGGGAATAAGTTGCACTAATGTATGTTTTGTCCTTGCGGTGTTACCATAGCCAGTTTGGACATAAGAAGGAACTAACAGACACGTTTCTTTCACTCTGTTTGTATGGCCCCAAAAACGTTTGCCCGTGAGTATTTTATGTTCAGTTGTTGTAAGAATGAATAGTATAAAATATCTCTGATGTGAACCTTTGTTGCTGGATAAAAAGATGTTGTAATCTTAAATTAATCTTTAAATGCTAATCGTTAGCGTGTCTATGGATTTTCCCATTCAAGCTAGCAATCTTTTTCCCAATCATTTAAATGTATAATGCCATGTAAATGTACTAAGGCAATGAACAGAACTGAGGCATATTTTGTTTGTATGTTGCAGTTTTACAGTGAGTCTCAAGTAAAAGATTTGGAGAGAAATTTTTGGTGTCCGGCTTTTCTTGTTAAACCTGTTGTCTATCTGCTGAGCTAATCTGTACACGTACACAAGCAGGGGCAGAATAATATGAGTTATAATAAAACGGCATTAACATGAGATTAAAAAAAATTGTTGGTGTTATTTAACCCTTTCATGCATAGTGGTCACTATAGTGGACAGATATTCTCCAGCTGTTCTCTTGTATATTCATGGGTTTAGTTGTTTGAATTCCATGTCCTCCTGAGACCCAGCAATGCATTTTTGTCCTCTGTAGGGGACTAAAGTTTGACAGTTTTAATAATTAAAAAAAAAAAAAAAAAAAAAAAAATGCTGCTTATTGCAAAGGACATTCCATTAAAAAAACAAATAAATTAATATAATTTTAAAAATGTATCTGAAAAAACTGTTGCATTATGCAGTTTCCAATTAAGATGACTGTTTAATGTTAAAAAAAAGCTAAAGATGTTCACTTTACTGGATCTCAAGAGGATATCAACCAACACAGTGGACGCTCATGCATCATGTACAGTGACATTCAAACCATTAATGTAACTTTGCTGTTCTTGATAAACCTGATCTGCACTAACATTTTTGAATGTAAATCAACTGCTAATTTTCTCAAACAATTTTTTTTTTTTTTTTGCGTATTATCTCCATAACTAGTATTAGAATATGACAAAAAGTGAGAAAACATCAGATTAGCTGCATTAAAAATGTTTTTATTTCACAGTTTTCACACAGTATATCATTTTATGATGATGGGTTTTAAATATATGTGTCTTTGCTTCAAAAATTTAACACATGCCGTCCAGCTGAGTGGATATTTTTGTAACTCCATGAAAAATAGATTCATAAAAAAAAATCAATCGCACTGTTTTTTTCATGCCTAAAGAGGAATAAAAACACTCAGGAAAAAAAGTCTTGATTAATGTTCTCATAATTCATGCATGAAAGGATTAATGAATGTGTTAACGCGGTAATAATGCATTAAATTGCTGCTCTAAAAAATTGCTGCTCTAAAAAAAATAATTAATTAGGTAACTTGATTGCTATTTCAAAATTGAAACCTAAATTATCATTACTATTAGATTGTGACTATCATCTGTTGTCAATTGCTGTTATGGTCTTTATGACAAACTGATAAATAACTAATAAAAACTGTCAAAGAAAAAAAAAGGCTTAAATTAAAAAAAAAAAAATTAAAAAATTGTCGGCGTTATTTAATGAATGCGTTAACGCCAGGGATTAAAGCAAAAAGTTTTCATCTGACTGAAAATTTTCTTCTGGTCAAAACCATTGGCCACTATTAAAAATGATGCAATACAATACTACTATAGCGTACAAGTTTATATAGTCAAATTTGGCAATACTGTAAAACACACTGAATGGGAGAGTGTACAGGTGTAGAAGATTAGTAACATGGATAGAAAAAATGTCATGAGTGGTATTGGTGGGGGGTCTGGGGGTCCTCCCCCAGAAAATTTTTAAAGCTTCAGGTCAATTTTGGTGCTCTGTGGTTAATTTTAAAGGGTATGAAAACCTTTGAAGCAAGTGAAAATAATAACTAGAAGAAAACCTTACTGCAAAAAATGAGTGAAAAACTTTTTATTTAACAATTTAGGAACTCCTAAAACATAACTCCAACTCCAACAGCACATGAATTTTGGGGAAAATGTCTGTGTAAATGTAACCCTAACCAGCTAATCTTTTATTTTTCTGCTTTTCGGCACTGCAAATACCAAGGGTGTTACTCATTCATTCAGTTTTATCTTCGCACTGTACCACACAGATAGAAGTAAGATGCTAAACGGGTCAAAATAAAGCACTTATGCAGTCGGGTGCGTAACCGCGTAAGGCCGCGGCGCGCACAGCCGCACGCACGGGAAGGCCACATACACACAAACACACACACACACACTAGTCATATACAAGAGGAGATAAGCTATGACCCCAAACATGAAGATCCATGTAGATCAGTTCTGTCTTCTTCCCTTTTCGCTGTGGTTCTTTCATAATGAAAGCTACTTGTTAGCACTAAACTAAAGTTAGCGTCTGGAGGCTGAACTTCGGTAAAGCTGAACTTGTCCATGTGTTTCTGAGGCACAGAATGAGCAGCGTTTCCTTCCAAAGAGAAATAGTCATCAGCCTGTCCTCCCGACATAAAAATAAAGAAGTCATCGTATTATCATCACTGTTAAACCTGTCAGCCCCCTGTGCCTGTGTTAAACACCTGCAGATTCAGGACAGACCCAGGACAGGATCGTGGTGCCGACTGGACTCCACGAAACACGTGGGGAAGTTACTTCAATATGAATTTTTCCCCCCTCAATTTTTCCATTTGACGGAAATCCGTCGTGGTGACAGAGAACTTTAATCCCTGGTTAACGCGGTAATAACACGTTAACGTGCCCAGCCCTAGTTTTATTATACAGTCTACTCTCGTTATACCGCCAACTTCCGTTCACGGCCAAATTGGCGGTATAGCGAAAATGGCGTTACAACGGGTTGCGTCCATAATGTGCATGTCTTTACTATATGATGTCTATGCTGCCTCCGTTAACCCGTTCTAATTGCGTTTCTAAATAAATCTTGATTCTGTTATGTTGTAAGGGATCATTTAAAGTGGGGAAACATCTTAAGGATTATTATACCGTGTCGGGAAATGACACCCCATCATCTTGAGGCTTTGGCTTAATCCCACGTCCTCGCCCCGACATCCTGACCTACTGAGTGTTCTGCGATAAATGAACGGTGGCCGTTCCGTAGACCTACTCGTAGCTTGTCGCGATCAGCGTCTGGCACGTTTGTTTCAGTGCATTGTTAAAATGTATGTGTACTCGATGGCAATCACGCTGGCGGTATAACGGTCGGGAAATCAATGGTATAAGTGTTGTTTGTACGTGGAACTGGGCTGGCGGATGGCGATAGGCGGAAATGGCGGTAGCTAATGGAATAATGCATTGGGGATTTTTGTGCAATGGTTTTGGTCGGCGGTGAGCGAAAATGGCGGTATAACGGCGAGCGGTTTAACGAGAGTAGACTGTAGTATGGTCTTTGTTAAAGATATCCAAGCATGTTCTACTGTCTTTCTATATTATGTGTTAACAATACATACTATACTAGTCAACATTTGCTAGTGATCAGTTTTATATTTGCACAATAATTGAGGTTGTATAATATTTTGGGTGACTTCATATATTATGTGTGTACTTTGGCTAGTCATGTAAAGACCAAAAGGTAAAAAAACATAAATTTTTATTGCATTTTCTGGCAAAAGGGTGATGCAACCCTAGAAATTAGAGTTCACAACAATTACTCTTCCAATTTTGTTTTCACTGAAACCACTCAGAATGTTCTGAAACACATACAGTGTGATGTCAATAATGTGTGTGGCCACCATCCGCATCCGCAGGCTGTACTCCACTGGGAAAGTAAATTTTCAAGTTTCCAGAATTACACCCCGGAATATAGCAAAGTTATAGTCCTGATCCCTAGCAAATGTTGACTAGTGTATATGTCGAGGCCCAAAACGGAATCTGGCCCGATTCAGAATTGGGCCGGCCCAGAATGGAATTCTATTCTAGGCCGGCCTAGAATGGAATCCTGCTGCTATAATGTTATTTTTATACCATGTTTAATGCAAATGATCCATAATTCCATAATTTGTCATAGTTTTACATTTTCAGTCTTACATACCTTGAGTAACTATTGTCAATTTCAGTCGATTTCACTGTACCGTATATTGGTGGGGAGTACCACTAGGTTCTATTTGTAAATAAAGTGTATTATAGTTTACAATTAAAATGTTGTTTGTTTCATTTTTTTTCACATATTTGCAAATTCCATGTATTGATTTTTGTAATAATTTAGATCATTTGCATTAAACATGGTATAAAAATGACATTATAGCAGCAGGATTCCATTCTAGGCCGGCCCGATTCTGAATCGGGCCAGATTCCGTTTTGGGCCTCGACATATATACTCACCATTTAATGTGAAAACTCAAAATCTAAAAATTTGCAGATAGGTTTGTTTTTTTTTAGCCATCGACATGCCGCTGTTATATGAATCTTCAATTCCTTCAAGAATATCAGTTTTGCGTTCAATGAAAAAGGCCCAGGAAGTAAACTGAGACTAGATTTGCAGTATATTTCAATAAATATACTTTATGTGACATTTTTGTTAGGTGGTGTGCTTTGTGATTTTTACCTGTGATCGGGGGTGGGGGGGCCCACGGGGGGGGGGGGGGGGGGCGGCACTGATCGTTAGTGTGCAACATAACTCAAAAAGTTATGGACAGATTTGGATGAAATTTTCAGGGTTTGTTGGAAATGGGATAAGGAAGAAATGATTAAATTTTGGTGGTGATCGGGGGTGGGGGGGCCCACAGGGGGGGCCACTGATCAGCCTTGGCGGAGAACTAGAAGCACTCGGAGAGCGCAGACCTCCGCCAAGGCTGATCAGTGGCCCCCCCCCATGGGCCCCCCCACGCCAAGAAGGTTATGTTTTTGCCAGGGTCTGTTTGTCTGTCTGTTTGTTTGTTTGTCTGTCCGTTAGTGTGCAACATAACTCAAAAAGTTATGGACAGATTTTGATGAAATTTTCTGGTCTGCGCCCCCCCACCCCCCACCCCCCCGTGGGCCCCCCCCACCCCTGATCACCACCAAAATTTAATCATTTCTTCCTTATCCCATTTCCAACAAACCCTGAAAATTTCATCAAAATCTGTCCATAACTTTTTGAGTTATGTTGCACACTAACGGACAAACAAACAAACAAACAGACAAACAAACAAACCCTGGCAAAAACATAACCTCCTTGGCGGAGGTAAATATGTGGCGTGGCTCAAAAAGGTTAGGAAACACTGATCAAAATGACAATGTTTCGTAAAATTATAGATCATTTTTATAGAAAACACACATAATGTAAAACCTCCACTGAGGATTCTGGGTGTGCTTTGTGTTTTGAGGCTGAATAGGAGGCAGAACCACAAGGTTAAAGAGTGAAAAGGTGCAAAAATAGTAGGTATTTCCCCACTTACATCCCTCAAGAGTAATTCATTTTTCAACAGGCCCACATATGTACCGGGCGTCTTCCAGCAGTCGCCCATTGGGAATTGTGGGATATACATTCAGCCTACCTGCATGCATAAATCTCCGCTTTATTGTATGTGTTTTGACACTTTAACACGTTCAAAATGGGTCTTTCTGTCTATTAGTGACACTCCAAAAACAGCCGTGCTGAGACTCCGAGACATTACAACATACTTTTATTCATCATTTGTGACAGAATTCCGTTTTCTTCAAAGGGCTCTTTTCAGTTCTGCACAGACGTCCTGTACAATCTAGAGCAGAAACCTTGAGAAAATGATGGATTTGCCACTTGATGTCCTTCATCAGGTGGCGGAGCTTAATAAACTTTCCCTCCCGCAGATTGAACCACAGTGTGTAACTCGTTTTGATGAAGAAAAAGCACACAACCGAATCCTCCATACTGTTCCCTGTTGTGATGATAATTCAGGCTGGACGTTTCAGGACGCTCTTTACATTCGAAGCAGATCACTGGTGCTGTTGTTTTATGGAAGTAAATCTGTCTCATCAGATCAGCCACTGAATTTCTAGCACTGATTTTTTGTTGCACTGAAATGAAGTATCTGAATTTTTTGGGCGTCACATGAGCAACCTAGCGGAACTTGATTGGTTGCCTGTCGGTTCAACTTGAGATAGAATCAATTGCTTATCCTTGGTGTCCCGGATGTGTGATCTGAAGTTTTTGCGTCTGAATTTTTTGCATCTGAATTTTTTTTAATTCTAAATTTATGAACATAGTAAAATTGAGAGACCAAAAATTCAGATGCTTAATTTCAGTGCAAAAAAATTCAGATACTTAATTTCAGTGCAAAAAAAAAAAAAAAAAAAATTCAGACACTTAATTTCAGTGCAAAAAAATTCAGCTACTTAATTTCAGTACAAAAAAAAAAAAAAAATCAGATATTAATGTCAGTGCAAAAAAAATCAGATACTTAATTTCAGTGCAAAAAAATTCAGCTACTTAATTTCAGTACAAAAAAAAAAAAAAAATCAGATATTAATGTCAGTGCAAAAAAAATCAGATACTTAATTTCAGTGCAAAAAAAAAAAAAAATCAGATATTAATGTCAGTGCAAAAAAATTCAGATACTTAATTTCAATGCAAAAAAAATTCAGATACTTAATTTCAGCGCAAAAAAAAAATTCAGATACTT
Source organism: Sphaeramia orbicularis (assembly GCF_902148855.1). Taxonomy (NCBI): domain Eukaryota; kingdom Metazoa; phylum Chordata; class Actinopteri; order Kurtiformes; family Apogonidae; genus Sphaeramia; species Sphaeramia orbicularis. The sequence continues at coordinate 12,010,136 of NC_043969.1, forward strand.
AATTTCAGCGCAAAAAAAAATTCAGATACTTAATTTCAGCGCAAAAAAAAAATCAGATACTTAATTTCAATGCAAAAAAGAAATCTGAAAATTTTAGTGCAAAAAAATTCAGATACTTAATTTCAGTGCAAAAAAAATTCAGATATTTAATTTCAATACAAAAAAAATTCAGAAAATTTTAGTGCAAAAAAATTCAGATACTTAATTTCAGTGCAAAAAAAAAAAATTCAGATACTTATTTTCAGTGCAAAACAAATTCAGATACTTAATTTCAATGCAAAAAAATTCAGACAATTTTAGTGCAAAAAAATTCAGATACTTTCAGTGCAAAAAAAAATTCAGATACTTAATTTAAATGCAAAAAAAAAAAAAAATTCAGATACTTAATTTCAGTGCAAAAAAAACTCAGATACTTAATTTCAATACAAAAAAAAAATCAGAAAATTTTAGTGCAAAAAAATTCAGATACTTAATTTCAGTGCAAAAAAAAAACAAAACAAAACAAAACTCAGATACTTAATTTCAATGCAAAACAAAAAAAAAAATCAGAAAATTTTAGTGCAAAAAAATTCAGATACTTAATTTCAGTGCAAAAAAAAATTCAGATACTTAATTTCAGTGCAAACAATTCAGATACTTAATTTCAGTGCAAAAAAAAATTCAGATACTTAATTTCAATGCAAAAAAAAAAAATCAGAAAATTTTAGTGCAAAAAAATTCAGATACTTAATTTCAGTGCAAACAATTCAGATACTTAATTTCAGTGCAAAAAAAAAAATTCAGATACTTAATTTCAATGCAAAAAAAAATTCAGACACTTAATTTTAGTGCAAAAAAAAGTCAGATACTTAATTTCAGTGCAAAAAAAAAAAAATTCAGATACTTCATTTCAGTGCAAAAAAAAATTCAGATGCTTCATTTCAGTGCAAAAAAAAAAATTCAGATGCTTCATTTCAGTGCAAAAAAAAATCAGATACTTAATTTCAGAGCATAAAAATCAGTGTTAGAAATTCAATGGCTTTTATCATTCGAAATCAAAAACAAAAACAAAAAGTCTATGTTTTGAATGTCTGGAGTCGCCGGAAATTTGTGATGTCAAAATGGGGTCACGAGACAAAAAAGGTTGGAAACCACTGGGTTAATTGGTTAAGCTAAAAAAATTGCCCGTAGTTGTGAATGTGACAGTGATTGGTTGTTCGGCCCAGCGATGAACTGATGACACGTCCAGGGTAAACCCCGCCTTCGCCCATAGGTAGCTGGGATAGGCTCCAGCACCCCCACGAGTCTCTCCAGGATAAACCTAACTTGTTGTACTGTGTTGTACACTGTTTCCTTTGTGGTGTAAGGACGAGTACTGTATTATTGTGAATCAGGACCTGGCTGATAAGTGTAGGGACACAACTTTTCATTATAACCTGATAATGAGAGTAGACTTGGCTCCACAAAGCAGGACGTTGTTTAGTTTAGACAGTTAAAGTTTTTTTTTTTTTTAATACCCATGAACAAAATACATAGTAATCCAATTATCATTTGCAGTTGTGGACCGTACAAAGGCCAAAGAGGTTGGACAGAGAACGTTAATGGAAATTTTGTTCACAAAGGAGACAGACAGTAAAGTACTCCACTGTCTTCCTTGTGGAGGCATTTGTTCTGTCCATTGTACTTGAGGAAATGATTTACTGCTTCACAGAGTTCTCACTGTGGGAAAATGGACCGAGGGAAATCAATTCCGAATTTGACCCTCTGAGGTCAAGAAATTGATCTCTGCCAGACAAAGCCGGGCAGTCTTCTTCCTGCGGCATTCTTCAAAGATGTTTCAGTAAACAGCATCAAACAGGTCTTTATTTTGATGCAACAACACAAAAAACAGGACCTGATACTCGTGGGATCTAACTTTTTCGTCTTTTTTTTTTTTTTTTTTTCAATAACGTCTCTTTTAATGCAGACTGATGAAAAAACCCTTAAAAATCAATAGTCAACAACATTTTTCATACCGTCTGCATTAATATGAGTATTTACCGCAAGTGTTTTCTCCATCGTCCTTAAAAAAATGTCCAGACATGACTTTGGTTTGACAAAATATCTTGCAATAATGACAACAACCTGTTGCAAGAGCTCAGACAAGCAATTGTTTGCTAATTCAGGGGCATTAGTGTGTCATTAAGTTGAGCAAGAAAGACGAAATTAAAGTGCAAAGGTAAGCTCCGTTAAGCTCCTGAGACCCAAGACAGTAAAAGTCTTGGCTTTTTTACTTTAAATAATCGGCCTGATTGGAAACGTGATACAACAATTTTTTCCAGATACATTTTTTATTATTTTGTCTTTTTATGGAATATCCTTTGCAGTGGACAGTTTTTTTTTTTTTTTTTTTTTTATTTGTTTGTTCTTTTAGTAAACCTGTGAATCTCTTGTCCCCTACAAAGGACAAAAGTACATTGTTGGGTCTCAGAAGTGGTTTGCAAGAAACTCCACACAAAAAGGCATCCACCCGGAATCAAACCCAGGACCTTGTTCCTGTGAGGCAACAGTGCTAAAACTACACCCCTCCCAGATAGCAAAATCATTATGGCTTAAATCTGGCCCAAAACTGGCATGCCATTTTGGCAAAGTTCTGTGTGGATGTATGGCCCAAAATAGGCAAGCCAAAATCAAACCAGAAGGAAGCCAAAATTCACCCAAAGCTACCGTAAATTCCGGACTATAAGCCGCTACTTTTTTCCCACACTTTAAACACTGCGGCTTATACTCCGACGCGGCTTATACGACGATTTTCCCTTATTGCCTGCCACACCCAGGGAAGAATCTGTCTGTTGTTACCAGGTATGCAGGAATGGATAACATGAACAACTTAACCTTTATAAAGTTAATATTAACACACACAAAAGGGGAACTTTTAAGGAAAAATAGTAAACCTTCAAATGTTAATATTGTTTCACAAATATACAAAACAAAACTCTGAATGAAAACACCCAATAAAGCTCTCCAGAGACCGTCATAAATTTAAAGCATCTCAGAATTAATGCACATGTTGTGTGTAATGTTAAATGAAAATGATATTACAACAGACATAATTACCTCCGCCAAGGAGGTTATGTTTTTGCCAGGGTTTGTTTGTTTGTTTGTTTGTTTGTCTGTCCGTTAGTGTGCAACATAACTCAAAAAGTTATGGACAGATTTGGATGAAATTTTCAGGGTTTGTTGGAAATGGGATAAGGAAGAAATGATTACATTTTGGTGGTGATCGGGGGTGGGGGGGCCCACGGGGGGGGCCACTGATCAGCCTTGGCGGAGGTCTGCGCTCTCCGAGTGCTTCTAGTTACTTGTTTATAATCTTTATATTTAAAAAATAAATTAAAAGTCCTACTCTTACGAAAAACAAAAATTTGTTCACTTTCAAGTGTCTTTCAAGTCATTTTAAGTCCGTGAATCCACAGCCGGCGCAAAAGCAAGTCAATCCCATATCGGCACGAATCCAAAGGAAACCCCGATAAGTCCACCGACAAAAAAAAAGAAAGAGAAAATGTGCTTTTATTACTATCCTTTTATTGCCTCGTTTTTTGTCTTTTGTTTTTTAATCATCATATTAACAATGAATCAACCTATAGATACGACAGCAAGCTCACACATATCAGACCCATTTACATACAGGGAAGAATTTCATTTGAACTCAAAGAAAACCTTTATCCAATTACCGCCCAGTTTTGACGCAATGAAAAAAAAGGTTCCACTCGGTCCCATAGACTCCCATAGAAGCCAGGCTTCAACGGGGAAATGCACTGAGCATAGATCGTATGAGGAAACAGTGCAACGGGAATGTATGAGAAGTGAACAACATGGAGTCTGATGATTTGTGATAAAGCTGATTCTGAACCAACTCGTCTGTGAGATGAACGTGTTTTAACACGTGTAGTCAATGAAATGTCAACACAACCGAACATATTTAACCATTTAATTTTCGTAATGATAGGGGAAGCCGGGCTTCTCTTGCAGTCTGTGAGAAATCGCCACTGGTGGACACCCGCGGCTTATAAACCGGCGCGGCTTATACGTGTACAAAATTGATTTTCTTTCTAAAATTAGGGTCTGCGGCTTATATTCAGGTGCGGTCTATAGTCCGGAATTTATGGTAATTGCGGACTCCAAAATATAGCCATAGTTGTCCCAGAAAAGCCCCAAATCCCCATAATCCAGCCAAAAAGTAACCAAAACTGACCCAGAGAGAGGCCAAAAGGGGGCCAAAATTCACCCCAAATTTGTGTTGATCATGCTTTTAAAATGAAGTGGGGTTTTCTTCTGGGTAGAAATTCCTGCTCTTTGCTCAGTGTTTTGGCTTTACAGAAATATGCCAAAACACAACCAAAACACATCCATATATGGAATAAGATGTTGCCGCTCTTTAGTCAATCTTCTGGCTTGCCATAAACATGCCACACCATCCCTATACTTGATCCCGCTGTTTGCCCAGTCTTTTTGGTTAACCAGACATATGCCAGAACTCAGCCATATATTGCTGGTGCCTCCATATCTATTACACTGATCAACAACAAATTTATCGTTGAAGTTTTTAGAGCTGATTTAGGATAATTTTGGTGTGCTGAATCCAAAAATCCCATTAATTTTGCTCAATCAGGTCAACTTTCTGAACTATGCTACATATTGGCTTTTTAACATTTTTGCTTACATTTATGGGCATTTTCACATCATATGATAAAAAATTATTTCATATTTCTTGCAATAAACGAGTTCTGAAGATTTTACTTTTGCCAATTTGTGATTAATTTTTTTTTTAATATTACAGGTGAATGAAATGGCTTCGACTAGAAGATCTTGCAAAAATAAGCCTGACACACACTACCAGGCAAAAGTTTGGACTCACCTTCTTATTTAAATGACATGAGATGGACCACAGATGGCCAACAAGTGCTCAGCATCATTTGGAACTCCTTCCAGACTTTTGGAAAACATTTCAGGTGACTACCTCATGAAGCTCATTGAGAGAATGCCAAGAATGCACAAAGCAGTAATAAAAGCAAAATGTGGCTATTTTGAAGAATCTAAAATGTAAAACATGCTTTGAGTTTTGTCACATCTTTTTAAAATACATAATTCCATATGTGTTCATTCATAGTTTTGATGCCTTCAGTGAGAATCTACAATGGAAATAGTCATGAAAATAAAGAAAAACCAGGTGAGTCCAAACTTTTGCCTGGTAGTGTATTCTGCTACATCTGTGGTGAATACACCATTGTACCTAAAAGGAATTCAATTCAATTCAATTCAACTTTATTTGTATAGCCCAATATCACAACAAGGTTATCTCAAAGGGCTTTACAGAGGCAGTTGGAGTAAACAACAGTCAAATAATCAAGTCACAAGTTTCATAAAGTGTGCTTACCAATCTTATTTTGGTATTAAACTTGGTGACCAAGATAAAGTTTGGGCGCAGATTGTGAGAAGATCAAATTTTTCAAAATCAAATTAGCAAAAAAACCTGATCTGATTGAGAAAAACAGATGTCATTTTTGGATTTAGCGGTGCAAAATGGTCCTAATTCAGTTGAAAAAACCTAGACAACTTGCAAAAAACCTTTTTTTTGTAACCCAGTCTTGTGGATAACCTTAATCATACCACAATTAAGCCTAAAGGTTTACATAATGCTAAAAGAAAGCCAAATGTTTGCCATAATACTACCAAAATATTTGCTATCTGGGCTGTGGTCGGTGTGGAGTTTGCATGTTCTCCCCTCCCCTTTTTTTTTTCTGGTACACCGTCCGAAGACGTACATCATCACAAGTTAACTGTCCAGTCCTAACCACCCATGGGTGTGGATATGAGAGGGAATGGTTGTTCATCTGTACATGTCTGCCCTGCGATGAACTGTCAACACGTCAAGGATGTACGCCACCATCCAATCCCTCAACCATCAAGAGGACTAAGATCGGAAAATGAATGAATGAATGAATGAATAATAACACTGGTACATGCGTCTATCTCCCAAATGTGTGATCTGCTGCAGGTCATACACTGAATAATACAAGAGCATGGTTGATGTTTCATGTTTCAAGTGCATGTTCATCACAAAGCAACAATGGGCATGCATGAATTAGGATGTAAAAGCATTGTTTTCTAGTCTCTTTGTTTTCCCCAACCACATGGCAACACACAAATACACAAAATCTTCAGTCCAGATGGTAGTTCGGTGTCCTAAAATGTTGACTGTGTGTGAATAAGAGGCTCCAATATAGAGAAAAATATTTGTTTTGCAAAACATCTGCCTCGGTACGGACAAGAGGATAGACCATGAAGCACCACTTAATAGTTTTAGGATGAAATCATAAATGGTAGAGGTGTTTACATTTCTTGATTCTAAGATGCATAACACTGGTCAACAAGAAATTTATTGTTGAAGTTTTTTGAGCTGATTTAGGATAATTTTGGTGTGCTGAATCCAAAAATCACATTAATTTTGCTCAATCAGGTCAACTTTCTGAACTATGCTACATATTGGCTTTTTAATATTTTTGCTTACATTTATGGGCATTTTCACGTCACATGATACAAAATTCTTTCATATTTCTTGCAATAAACGAATACCTGTTTCTGTGCGTCAAAAATTAAACGTCTGGTGTCCAGCTGAGTGGACATTTTTGCAACTTCATGAAAAATAAGTTCATAAGAATTTTTTTTTTTTTTTTTTTCAGAAGAAAATTTTCAATCGCATTGGTTTTTTTTTCATGCCTAAAGAGGAATAAAAATACTCAGGAAAAAAAAATTGATTAAGGTTCTCATAATTTGTGCAAGAAAGGGTTAAGTAATTGCATCAATTAATCACTGTTGTGTTTTGTGCAGTTTTTTCCGTACATTTACACACATTTATTGTTCTTGTTTTGAGGAGACTAAAATGTTATTTCATAAAAAAAAAAAAGTTTTATTTTCTTCTTCATTTTTAGGCTACAGACTAGTCTATATAATGTACTGTGATGTTTTTGATCAAATTTCAGCATTTTCCTAATGTCACCTCTCACGTCATGTATTTTAGTGATTTATTCCGAACATGCAATGAAATTTAACATATATGCACTTGCAAAACATACATAATAATACAAATATCAAGAATCATAACAATGTTAGTCAGAAGAAAAGCACAATAATTCCATTTACATGCCCGAAAAGGGGTGGGAAGAAGTACAACTTATTTAATCCCACCCCCTCTCCCTACAATATTATTAATAACACTGGTCAACAACAAATTTATTGTTGAAGTTTTTTGAGCTGATTTAGGATAATTTTGGTGTGCTGAATCCAAAAATCACATTCATTTTGCTCAATCAGGTCAACTTTCTGAACTATGCTACATATTGGCTTTTTAACATTTTTGCTTACATTTATGGGCATTTTCACATCATATGATACAAAATTCTTTCATATTTCTTGCAATAAACAAGTTCTGAAGATTTTACTTTTGCCAATTTATGATTAATGTTTTTTTTAATATTTCAGGTGAATGAAATGGCTTCGACTAGAAGATCTTGCAAAAATAAGCCTGACGTATTCTGCTACATCTGCGGTGAATACACCATTGTACCTAACAGGAATCAAGTCACAAGTTTTATAAAGTGTGCTTACCAATCTTATTTTGGTATTAATTATTATATTTTGTGAAAAGATCAAATTTTTCAAAATCAAATTAGCAAAAAAAACCTGACCTGATTGAGAAAAACAGATGTCATTTTTTGGATTTAGCGGTGCAAAATGGTCCTAATTCAGTTGAAAAAACCAAGACAACATGCAAAAAACATTTTTTTGTAACCCAGTGGAATAATCAGCTTACATAAAAACTGAAGTGCTTTTTGCTTGAGAGGGTGATGGGGGCCTATCCCAGCTACCTATGGGTGGGGTACACCCTGGATGTGTTGCCAGTAAATTCCAGTTTATAGTTGGGGGGGGGGGGGGGGGGGCAGTAAACAGTAAAATCTCAGAGACTTATTATTAATAAAAATATCATATCTTTTTTCTGCGCTATCTGGCATTCTCTCTTACTCTCCTTTGAAACTTGACTTACATTGTTGTTCAGATGTTTTCAATAATGATATTAAAAGTAATAATAATATCTTTTTCCTAAATCCATCCTGGTTATGACATTAACTGCATCCACCTACTGTCCTGTAGGTTGAACTACTAGTAAATTGAGTTACTGTTAATCCAGGAGGCTCATATTATCCATTATCATCACTGAAAAACAGTCTTCTAAATGATCCCAGTGACGTTTATGGTGGGTTGTTTCTGAAAACTGCATGAGCTTAATAATCATAAGCTACTAACTAAACGGGAATGCTGACACAAAGCGGTAAATTTAGGAAAAAGCTGCTGTTCCTATTACATGTGTGTGTTTGTTGAATAGTTGGTTTGATACATGACCTCCTGTCTTTCACTGGTTGTGGTTTTATATCTCTGTTGGACTGGTGATTGACTGTACCTGCATCTGAGTTTCTAAAAATAGAAACAGCGGACCTGTTGCTCGCACTGCAAGTTGAAGAGAAACTTGTGGGAGGGGGCGGGGTTAATTTGCAAAACTTAAAAACAAAAAACAAAAAACATTGTTTCTAAGGATGGGAATCGAGAACCGGTTCTTTTTGAGAACCGGTTCCCAGTAGCTCAATTCCTTGGTATCGTTTGCCTGCCTGCTTAACGATTCTGCTTATCGATTCCGCCTTCGTTGCGCATGCGCGATGACGTCACACGTACGCTGCATTGTTTTGGTCAGAACGTAGCCGACATGGCGTTGAGGCGGAAACGGTCTAAAAAGACGACACCAGGTCCACTGGAACACTGTCAAAACTTCCATGTCTTTAAAAGGGTGGAATCCCTGCAATACCCTCAAACATTTGTCCACAGCATGTGAATCATTTACAGGAATGTCACGTATTTGATACGATACTTAGCGGTGCTTGTGAATGTAGCGGCAGAGTGAACACCAGGCCGGTTCCGGTGCGGGCAACAAACGTCGTAACTCCTCAAATACAAGATTCCGAAGGTAAGAAGGGAAAGGAAATGAAGTGCACAACAACAGGAGACAAGCCGAGCCGAGTCGAACCGGTTCCACGTAGCAGAAATACGGCAATAGAGGAATTAGTAAAGAGTCTTTAGTTTCACTTTCACTGCACGCCCCAACTGGCCCAGCATCATCTGTTCTTATTATTTGTACATACTGTACATGTTCTATTTTCTGTGCAGGAAATATAAAAGACAGTTAATGCAAACACACCCATTTGTACTCTTTTATTCCCTCACCCAATGAGAATCGATAAGAGAATCGATAAGGAATCGGATTGATAAGCAAAATCGATAATGGAATCGGAATTGTTAAATTCTTAATGATTCCCTTCCCTAATTGTTTCACAATATATAACCACACTGTAAAAAAAAAAAAAAAAATCCTGTTGTTTTTATGGAAAAAAACTGGCAGCTGTGGTTTCCAGAACAATACTGTAAAAAACACATCCAACTGTAAACATATTTACAGAGTAACATGTAGATTTAACAGTTTAAACATGTAGATTTAACACTGGATTTAAATGGTAAATGGACTGAACTTATTTAACTCATTTTCTCCACCTTCATGGCGTCCAAAGCACTTTCCAAAACCACCAGGTCCAACTGGGAACAATTTAGGGTTCAGTGTCTTCCATGGACACTTTAACATATGGACAGATGGAGCCAGGATTCGAACCACCAACCCTTTGGTTATTGGACGAGCCACTCTACCAACTCTACCAACCCATTAATTTACAAATTTAAAATGTTACACTGTTAAATGTTTACTTTTTTTTTTTTTTTTTTATAACTTTTATATATACAGTATATATATATAAAAGCAAATACACCGTTATTTCAACATTATGGTCTTGCAGTTCAAACGGCACCACATTGTTTTTCAATTTACAGTTTTATTTTCTAAAAACAATAGAAATACATCATTTCTACATACAAATCTGGTTTTGTTCACATACTCTTCCTGTAAGAACTACAGCTATATTTGATTTAATCATTAACACAAAAATATTTTCAAATAAACAACTTTGCATTGTATTGTCACTTACAGTTTTTTTATGTTGCAATTTTACAACTTTTTGGTGTTAATTCTACAGTCATTTTTACAGTGCACTTGTATCCTGCATTCATTGGATGTTGATAAAATCAAAATTATTTTCATGTTTTTTTTTTTTTTTTTTTTTTTTTTTTTTTGGGGGGGGGGGGGCTTATTAACTCTGTCCTGCCTGGGATTTCCACCTATATACAGGGCTAACATGTAGAGACAAACAATGAATCACACCTATGGGCAACTTTAGCTTGAAGACCTACTCAAACACAGGGAGAACATGCAGACTCCACACAGCAGAGTCCCTGGTGTTGGATTTGAACCCAGAACCTTCTTGCTGTGAAGTGACAGTGCTATCCTTTAAACCACCCCTAAGTTAGACAATAAAACTGTAAATATTGTAAAATATAGAAAATTGAGGATGTACACAGTAAATATGCCAGTGTAAAAAATGCAGTGTCAAAGTATTTTAAGTCTTTTGGAGTTATTCCAACAATGGACAGTAAAATTTAACAAGATAACTTCCAGTGTTGGTGAAAATACACTGAACAAAAATATAAACTCACCACTTTTGTTTTTACTCCCATTTTTCATGAGCTGAACTCAAAGATCTAAAACTTTTTCTGTGTACACACAAGGTTTATTTCTCTCAAATATTGTTCACAAATCTGTCTAAATTTGTGTTAGTGAACACTTCTTCTTTGCTGAGATAATCCATCCACCTCACAGGTGTGGCATATCAAGATGCTGATTAGACAGCAGGATTTTTGCACAGGTGTGCCTTAGGCTGGCCACAATAAAAGGCCACTCCAAAATGTGCAGTTTTATCACACAGCACAATACCACAGATGTCACAAGTTTTGACTGTGCGAGGAAAATGGTGGTCACACCAAATACTGACTGGTTTTCTGACCCCCCTGGACCACCCAATACAGTAAAAGTGCACATTTTAGAGTGGCCTTTTATTGTGGCCAGCCTAAATCACACCAGTGCAATAATCCTGCTGTCTAATCAGCATCTTAATATGCCACACCTGTGAGGTGGATGGATTATCTCAGCAAAGGACAAAGGAGAAGTGCTCACTAACACAGATTTAGACAAATTTATGAACAATGTTTGAGAGAAATAGGCCTTTTGTGTACATAGAAAAAGTTTTAGATCTTTGAGTTCAGCTCATGAAAAATGGGAGCAAAAACAAAAGTGGTGCGTTTATATTTTTGTTCAGTGTAATTGGAGTTAACAGAGGTTTTACACTGTCAGTGTCATATATTCAGTGTTAAAGTAAATCAACTCTCTCAAAGTTAATTTAACACCGATAAGAGCAAGATACCTTTCAGTGTTAAAAAATAATGACTCTGAAAAGCCCCGCCCACAAACCTCCGCGTTCAAACTGAGTGAAAAGTTGGAATGTGGCTTCGCCATCTTCCTTGCATCAAAAAACTGCAGTAATTTTGTGTAAATAAACTATGGCTTTTGTTATTTCATCCAAGTAGAATCTGTGTGCAAGAATAAAGTTATGTCGTCATTATCAATGTTGGGTATGTGTTTTCAAATACCGAATTTCAAATGGATAACGTGATATTGGGTCGGCGGCTTTCATTTTACATGTCATTTTATGTTTACTTTTAATTGCAGTATTTCATTTTTACTTGGAATAAATTGGGTCCAGAAATAATGTTATCTTTTTTCGCCCCTGCAGACACTGGGACTATGTAACACTGGTAGGAGGCAGTTAGAAATCAACACTCTTTGGAGTAATTTATTCATCAACATGTAGTGTTAAGTAGGTTTAACACTGGAAAAGTTATTTCTTAACACTTAACTCTTCAGTGTTGAATGTGAATAACACTATGGGTGTTACTTCTCACATAGTGTAAAACTTGATTGACACTAATTCATGTAGTGTAGTGTAAAATATTAACTCTTACTAGAGTAAAATTGACTCTGGAAATGTAACTCTACAGGGTGGGGAAGCAAAATTTACAATGAACATTTAGTTGTTTTTTCTCAGCAGGCACTAGGTCCGTCAATTGTTTTGAAACCAAACATATATTGATGTCATAATCATACCTAACACTATTATCCATACCTTTTCAGAAACTTTTGCCCATATGAGTAATCAGGAAAGCAAACGTCAAAGAGTCTGTGATTTGCTGAATGCACTCGTCACACCAAAGGAGATTTCAAAAATAGTTGGAGTGTCCATAAAGACTGTTTATAATGGAAAGAAGAGAATGACTATGAGCAAAACTATTACGAGAAAGTCTGGAAGATACTATTAAAGAAGAATGGGAGAAGTTGTCACCCGAATATTTGAGGAACACTTGCGCAAGTTTCAGGAAGCGTGTGAAGGCAGTTATTGAGAAAGAAGGAGGACACATAGAATAAAAACATTTTCTATTATGTCAATTTTCTTGCGGCAAATAAATTCTCATGACTTTCAATAAACTAATTGGTCATACACTGTCTTTCAATCCCTGCCTCAAAATATTGTAAATTTTGCTTCCCCACCCTGTATGTTCAGTGTAAATTTTACACTTTGTAGATAGAGACCATATGTTCACCGAGGTAGTGTTAAAATGAACTCTTTAAGTGTTATATAAATACTGGCGATTTTACTGTGTAGCTTCTCGATGCCCTGTGAACAGCTGACTAAATCATCCATCTTAAGGTGTGTGCTTGGATATAAAACTGATATAACTGGATAAGAAGACTGAACATACAGTACGTCCCATTTCCAAAGCTTTCATCTCTTCATTCACATCAAATACTGTAAATAGAGACTGTGTAACCGGAGCGTCTGTGACAAAACCCCCAGAATCAATGGTTGGGACTTCTTTTCTCTTTGTAAATGCCAGGTCCTTATCGGTGAAACTGTACAGTAGGTAAAGTCAATCGAGCACAGCAGCCTGAGTTGAATGAACCAGCTGTGCGGTCTTTCATACCGAGGCTGAGTGCAAAGAGCAGATAAACCGAGGAGGTTTACGTCAGTCAGGTTTCTCAGCCACATCCTTCTGATTTTCCAACACGTTCGCTGCAGATTACCTGAAACTCTTCATATTTTAATTGGTTATTTCCACTGCACATGTTCAGGCTCTCTATCTATCTTAACCATCCATCTTCTAATTTCAAAGCCGCTGGTGCATTATAGCATCAGCAGACACTGATGGATGTTTGTCATGTCTATCTTCATACTTTTTTTTTTGCGGGAAACCTTTACATGATCATTATTACAGCATTACTGACTGTCTCCCTCAGGGAACTGGTTAGGGGAGTACGAAGATTTCAACATGTTTTCATCTGTAGGAGAAGTAATACTGGATATTTGAGTCACTTAAAATAAAAGATGATGACATTTTCTATAATAAATACATTTAAAAGGAACTGTTATAACAACGTCTTGTTTTTTTTTTTTTTTTTTTTAGGTAGCAGTTAGAGTATGTGTTCAGTGATGCTGTGTGTTTGAATGTATAACAGCCTTGAACCACAGAGATACCACAGATACTTTTAAAATGGAGATTTATGTATGAATATGTCATTTATCTAAACCCATAAAGACCCAAATATCCACCAAGGACCAAAACCATCTACTGATCTAAACTGTTTAATACCTGTTGATCCACTAATCCTATCAATCCATGTAAATAATTGGTGTAAAATACAGTTTATCATCTTTTCATGGTCATCAGATATGACTCATTTGGACGTCCAGAGGCTCCGTAGTGAACGTGGAAACACCGTCATCTTCTACAGCAGGGGTGTCAAACTCATTTTAGTTCATGGGCCACATTCAGCTAAATTTGATCTGAAGTGGGCCGGACCAGTAAAATAATAACATAATAACCTATAAATAAATTTTTTATATGCAAAAAATAAGATTAAATGAAGAAATCATTTACATTTTACAAACGATCCAAACAAAAAAGATGTGAATAACCTGAAAAAAGCTGAAATTTCTGAAGAAAAATGAGAAGAAATGAGAAGAAAAATGTGATCAATATTCTGCCTCAACTTATGATTTCTACATGTGCATTACAGATCAGATCTATCATGACACATAACAGGCAGAAAATTGTTAAAATTACACATATTTTTCTTTAGACATTTCAGGTTGTTCATATTTGTTTAAGTTATTGACGTTTTATTGTTAAAGGATATCAGAGTTTAATGTTCTTTGTAATAAATCAAAGAGAAGAAACTGGAGTTAACATTATTTATAGGCATAACGTCATTTTTTTTTTTTTTTTTTCCACATTAAACCAGGAAGGTTATTATGCTGTTATTTTCGAGTTCAACACCCTTGACTGTTAATATCTTCTACACTTGGCAAAGTCATCCCGAGGGCCAGATTGGAACCTTTGGCGGGCTGGTTTTGGCCCCCGGGCCGCATGTTTGACACCTGTGTTCTACAGCATTGATTCACCAGTAAAACCAATGGAGTTGGATCAATGACAGTGGATGGAGACAGTTTATGTTCAATTAATGATATATTTTGCTGAAAAAGTCATGTTTCCTTCAGTTTACTCTGTTTTTGATATAATAACCCTCAAATATAATTTCAGCTTGATGATTAACCCTTTCATGCATAGTGGTCACTCCAGTGCACAGTTCTTCTCCAGCTGTTCTCTTGTATATTCATGGGTTTTGTTGTTTTAGTTCCATATCAGCCAACACAGTGGACACTTCTGCATCATCTCATACACTAACATTCAGACCATTACTGTAACTTGGCTGTTCTTGATAAACCTGATCTGCACTAACATGTGAGTGTAAACCACTTCTTTCTGATTAGACACAAAGGTTTTTTTTTTTGCATGTTATCTCCATGAAATGAGTAATAACTAGCATTAGAATATATTAAAATGTGAGAAAACATCAGATTAGCAGCATTAAAAATGTTTTTATTTCATTGTTTTCATATCACTTTCTTACAAAAGAGGATTAGGGCCCCTGGAAAATAAAAAAGGTGTAATACTTTTTTTATTTATTATTCTGGGAAAAAAGTCAGAATTCTGACTTTAAACTCAGAATTCTGTTTTTTGTTTGTTTTTTTGTTTTTCCAGAATTTTGACTTTAATCTCAGAATTCTGAAATTTTTCTCATAATTCTAACTTTTTTTCCCCAAAATTCTGACTTTTTTCTCAGAATTCTGACTTTTTTTTTTTTTTTTTTTTAATAATAATAAGAAATATATTTTGGACCCTAGTTTATTGTATTTTTTCCAGTGGCCCTGTTGAGCCGCATTATGTAATAAATTCCCATTATGTAATAAAAGTTAAAAATGTAATAAGAATATGACAACATCTTGTAATAAAGTCACATTATGTAATAAGCTAACCTGTTTTGTAATAAACTACATCATTATGTAGTAAATTTTTTCGCATTATGTAGTAAGTTATTGCAATTTAAGAAATTTATTACAAAATGCACTTGACACATTTTTATTTTCAGGAAAATGTAATGTGCTAAATTAATCTTTAAACTGTGTGGTTAAAGTTCTGATTACATTACCTGTAGCTCCTGTGACTAATTTCTCCTAAATTGCTCTGAAATTATATTAATTTGGATTGTTATTACATAATGAACCATGTTATTACATTTAAAAAAAATAAAATAAAATTGTGTCAAGTGCATTTTGTAATAAACTTCTCAAATTGTAATAACTTACTACATAATGCGAAAAAATTTACTACATAATGCGGTGATGTCGTTTATTACAAAATGCATCAGTTTATTACATAATGCGGCTTTATTACAAGATGACGTGACATTCTTATTACATTTTGAACTTTTATTACATAATGGGAATTTATTACATAATGCGGCTCAACAAGGAGCTACAGGTAATGTAATCAGAACTTTAATCACACAGTTTAAAGATTAATTTAGCTCATTACATTTTCCTGAAAATAAAAATGTGTCAAGTGCATTTTGTAATAAATTTCTCAAATTGTAATAACTTACTACATAATGCGAAAAAATTTACTACATAATGCATTGAGGTATGTTGAGCTTCATTATGTAATAAATTCCCATTATGTAATAAACTGACACATTTTGTAATAAACTACGTCAATGCATTATATAGTACATTTTTTTACTTTATGTACTAAGTTATTACAATTTGAGAAATTTATTACAAAATGCACTTGACACATTTTTATTTTTAAAAAAAGTAATAACATGGTTCATGATGTAATAACAATCCAAATTAATATAATTTCAGAGCAATTTAGAAGAAATTAGTCACAGGAGCTACAGGTAATGGAATCAGAACTTTAACCACACAGTTTAAAGATTAATTTAATACATTACATTTTCCTGAAAATAAAAATGTGTCAAGTGCATTTTGTAATAAATTTCTCAAATTGTAATAACTTACTACATAATGTGAAAAAATTTACTATATAATGCGTTGACGTAGTTTATTACAAAATGCGTCAGCTTATTACATAATGCGGCTTTATTACAAGATGACGTGACATTCTTATTACATTTTGAACTTTCATTACATAATGGTAATTTATTACATAATGCGGCTCAACAAGGAGCTACAGGTAATGTAATCAGAACTTTAACCACACAGTTTAAAGAATAATTTAGCACATTACATTTTCCTGAAAATAAAAATGTGTCAAGTGCATTTTGTAATAAATTTCTCAAATTGTAATAACTTACTACATAATGGGAAAAAATTTACTACATAATGCATTGAGGTAGTTTATTACCTCGCCCCTATGTAGCTGGGATAGGCTCCGAGCGACCCCCGTGACCCTAGTGAGGATAAAGCGGGTTCAGAAAATGAATGAATGAGTTTATTACAAAATGCATTAGTTTATTACATAATGCGGCTTTATTACGAGATGACGTGACATTCTTATTACATTTTGAACTTTTATTACATAATGGGAATTTATTACATAATGCAGCTCAACACCAACCATGTGCAATAAACCGCAACAACATGACAACTCATTATTATCTCAACTACCCGCGCACTAAGTCATCAATACATCCACAATGAATAATTACAACCCCCGTACAAGTAGAAATATGCATACATTTCTACCTCAGAGTTTCTACTGACTGTCAGTATATGTTCTTTGTGGTATTGTAGGCGTTTTCTGTATGTGCTGTACATATGACATAACTGACAAATAAAGCTGACTTTGACATTGACGTACGACTATCCTCATTATTAACTGAGCTGGAATTTTCTGTATTTTCCACCAAACGTCGTAGAACCGGACACCGGCGCTAAGTGCCACAGTACCAAACACAATCAGCTGTAATAGAAGTAGTGTAGCTGCACTGACATGTGCACTGAGGGCAAGTACAGACATTCATTATCTCTGTAGATGTACCACTGCAGTAATGACTGTAATTTGATTTAGTTTATTCTGCTTCTGGACAGCCTGATCAAGACTAAGATCAAGTCTTACTGTCTGTTAAAGTGAGAAAACTCATTTAAGTGTAACTGGAGCTCATTGTCCAGAGTAATAAGGACTTAGTGCAATCTGTTGGATGCACACAAGTACTTAAAAACTGCATGAAACTTAGCATCTACCGATACAGAATGTTTAATATCTGTTGATCCACTAATTATGTCAATCCATGGAAATAATGGATGTAAAATGCTGTTTATTGTCTTTTCATGGTCATCAGATATGAACCATTTGGACGTTCAGAGGTTTCATAGTTACCGTGGAAACACCGTCATCTTCTACAACATTGATTCACCGGTAAAACCCACACTGTAAGCCCGGACTTTGTATTTACTAAAATGCTTTAATTACAATGTACTTAAATGATTTAAGTTTTATTACATTACTATAAAATGTTAAGTATACTCTACTAATTTGTAGACATAGTCGAAAGTACGAAAAAGTTGAAGTTGAATGGATTTAAATCACTATGTTTTCGTCATGATCACACCTTTTTATCTCCACATTGCATTGTGGGTATTGGGAATGTTGTTGAAAATGTGTTCTTTTTCTGTGCAGGGGTTCAGCGGGGTTGTGGTGTTAGTGTTAATTTGGATTTAATGTGTGTACGGCAGTGTGTATTGGCCTTTTTGTGTTTGTTTTTGTATTTTTGTAGAGCTACACCATGAGTCAGAGCCAGAGGAAGAACAATGGCTTTCCTGTTCATCTAGAAGAAATCACGGTTAATGAAAATCTTTATGCCTCGCCAATATAAAAGCACTTCCTGTCCCAGTAAATTACACTGAGTTATCTTCCCGCTTAACTTTCATCAACGCTGCAATATATTAAGTTGAATAATTTCAGAAAGCAATGTATACTGCAAAAGATTTTAATTTAAGTCAACTCAGAATGAGTCCAATGCACTGATGATATGAAGTTAATGATTATCTGAAGCAATTGACATTGCAACAAATTTTAAGTTAAATTAACTTGGCATTTAGTGTGTTGCACTTAAAATAGCCATTAATAATTCCATTCAAATCGAGCATTTAAGTTTAATACACTCAAGTTTTCATTACTCATTACTTAAATTCTTTAGGGTAACCGGTTTACTCAAATTTTTTTAAAGTAAACTCAACTTATCCGGTATTACAGTGCATGGAGTTGGATCAATGACAGTGGATGGAGACACTTGTTTTTAAATTCAGCTACTGATACTTTCACTGGAAAAGTCACCATTTTTCAGTTTTCTCCATTTCTGACCTAATATTCCTCAACGTATTACATTTATAACCCCGCCCCCCGAAGGGGAGGCAAGGGGTATTGTTTTTGGTTCATTTTATTTCTTTGTTAACACTCCAGCAGCAAAACTAATGGTTGAATTCATACCAAACTGAGTATATAGATTGACAGTGACTCAGAATAGCTTTGGTTAAGTTTTGGAAACAATAGGTCAAAGTTCAGATTTTTGATGAATTTTTATTTATTTATTTTTTCCTATTTACTTATAATGGGCAAAATTTCAAATGTCTGTAGCAGCAAAACTTTAGGTTGAATTCCTACCAAACAGGTTTTATAGGTTACCAGTGACCCAGAATAGATGTGATTACATTTTGGGAAAAATCGGTCAAAGTTCAAATTTTTAATGAATTTTTAAAATCTTTTTTTTCTCCCATTTACTTATAACGGGCAAAATTTCTAATGTTTATAAAAATGTCAATTTTGTTTCAATTTGCTTCAAACTTGGCACATATATAGAGGCTATTGATATGCTGACATCAGCACATGCATAGACATGATGACATCAGCTGGATCGATGACAAAATAAGCTACTATACGTGCAAGGGGCGGGGCTTGTTGTGACTGACACCACTTTTTTATTTTATTACCTCTGTCAAGGAGGTTATGTTTTCATTGGGGTTTGTTTGACTGTTAGCAATATAACTCAAAAAGTTATGGACAGATTTGGATGAAATTTTCAGGAAATGTTGATACTGGCACAAGGAACAAATGATAAAATTTTGGTGGTGATTGGGGGGGTGATCTGCCTTGATAGAGATTTGTGCTCTCTGAGTGCTTTACTAGTTTGTTTGTTTGTTTGCCTGTATTTTAGCAATATAACTCAAAAAGTTATTGACGGATTTTGATAAAATGTTCAGAAAATGTTGATTCTGGCACAAGGAACAAATGATAACATTTTGGTGGTGATTGTGTGTGTGTGTGTGTGTGTGTGTGGGGGGGGGGGTGGGGGGGGCTGATCTGCTTTGGTCTCCAAGTGCTTTTCTAGTTTTATCCTTTCTTTTAGCAGGTAAGTTAGTTGAGAACTGATTCACATTTTCAATAATGAACTTAAATCTTAGCTTTTATGAACATCTACATGATCAGTAAATTAAATATAGGAAAATACCTGATTTCCACCGAAAAAACACAAAATGCAGTGGATTACAGGGTGGGGAAGCAAAATTTACAATGAACATTTAGTTGTTTTTTCTCAGCAGGCACTACGTCAATTGTTTTGAAACCAAACATATATTGATGTCATAATCATACCTAACACTATTATCCATACCTTTTCAGAAACTTTTGCCCATATGAGTAATCAGGAAAGCAAACGTCAAAGAGTGTGTGATTTGCTGAATGCACTCGTCACACCAAAGGAGATTTCAAAAATAGTTGGAGTGTCCATAAAGACTGTTTATAATGGAAAGAAGAGAATGACTATGAGCAAAACTATTACGACAAAGTCTGGAAGATACTATTAAAGAAGAATGGGAGAAGTTGTCACCCGAATATTTGAGGAACACTTGCACAAGTTTCAGGAAGTGTGTGAAGGCAGTTATTGAGAAAGAAGGAGGACACATAGAATAAAAACATTTTCTATTATGTACATTTTCTTGTGGCAAATAAATTCACATGACTTTCAATAAACTAATTGGTCATACACTGTCTTTCAATCCCTGCCTCAAAATATTGTAAATTTTGCTTCCCCACCCTATATATTATAATAAATGGTGATCAATTACACTGTAAAAAATGACTGTAGAATTAACACCAAAAAGTTGTAAAATTGCAACATAAAAAAACTGTAAGTGACAATACAATGCAAAGTTGTTTATTTGAAAAGATTTTTGTGTTAACGATTGAATCAAATATAGCTGTAGTTTTTACAGGAAGAGTATGTGAACAAAACCAGATTTGTATGTAGAAATGCTGGATTTCTATTGTTTTCAGAAAATAAAACTGTAAATTGAAATACAATGTGATGCCGTTTAAACTGCAAGACCATTATGTTGACATAATGATGTATTTGCTTTTTTATATATATATATATATATATATATATATATATATATATATATATATATATATATATATATATACATATATATATATATATATATATATATATATATATATATATATATATATATAAAAGTTATTTAAAAAAGTAAACATTTAACAATGTAACATTTTAAATTTGTAAATTAATGGGTTGGGTTAATGTTGAACTAATGGCGTATTTGCTTTATATATATATATATATATATATATATATATATATATATATATATAAGTTATAAAAATGTAAACATTTAACAATGTAACATTTTAAACTTGTAAATTAATGGGTTGGTAGAGTTGGTAGAGGGGCTCGTCCAATAACCAAAGGGTTGGTGGTTCGAATCCTGGCTCTGACTGTCCATATGTTAAAGTGTCCATGGAAGACACTGAACCTTAAATTGCTCCCAGTTGGACCTGGTGGATTTGGAAAGTGCTTTGGACACCATGAAGGTGGAGAAAATGAGCTAAATAAGTGCAGTCCATTTACCATTTAAATCCAGTGTTAAATCTACATGTTTAAACTGTTAAATCTACATGTTTAAACTGTTAAATCTACCTGTTTAGAATGTTAAATCTACATGTTTAAAATGTTAAATCTACATGTTTAAACTGTTAAATCTACATGTTTAAAATGTTAAATCTACATGTTTAAAATGTTAAATCTACATGTTTAAAATGTTAAATCTACATGTTTAAACTGTTAAATCTACATGTTTAAAATGTTAAATCTTCATGTTTAAAATGTTAAATATACATGTTTAGAATGTTAAATCTGCATGTTTAAAATGTTAAATCTACATGTTTAAAATGTTAAATCTGCATGTTTAAACTGTTAAATCTACATGTTTAAAATGTTAAATCTGCATGTTTAAAATGTTAAATCTGCATGTTTAAACTGTTAAATCTACATGTTTAAAATGTTAAATCTGCATGTTTAAAATGTTAAATCTACATGTTTAAAATGTTAAATCTACCTGTTTAAAATGTTAAATCTGCATGTTTAAAATGTTAAATCTACATGTTTAAACTGTTAAATCTACCTGTTTAAAATGTTAAATCTGCATGTTTAAAATGTTAAATCTACCTGTTTAAAATGTTAAATCTACATGTTTAAAATGTTAAATCTACCTGTTTAAAATGTTAAATCTACATGTTTAAACTGTTAAATCTACATGTTTAAAATGTTAAATCTGCATGTTTAAAATGTTAAATCTACATGTTTAAACTGTTAAATCTACCTGTTTAAAATGTTAAATCTGCATGTTTAAAATGTTAAATCTGCATGTTTAAACTGTTAAATCTACCTGTTTAAAATGTTAAATCTGCATGTTTAAAATGTTAAATCTACATGTTTAAACTGTTAAATCTACCTGTTTAAAATGTTAAATCTGCATGTTTAAAATGTTAAATCTACATGTTTAAACTGTTAAATCTACCTGTTTAAAATGTTAAATCTGCATGTTTAAAATGTTAAATCTACATGTTTAAAATGTTAAATCTGCATGTTTAAAATGTTAAATCTACATGTTTAAACTGTTAAATCTACCTGTTTAAAATGTTAAATCTGCATGTTTAAAATGTTAAATCTGCATGTTTAAACTGTTAAATCTACCTGTTTAAAATGTTAAATCTGCATGTTTAAAATGTTAAATCTACATGTTTAAACTGTTAAATCTACCTGTTTAAAATGTTAAATCTGCATGTTTAAAATGTTAAATCTACATGTTTAAACTGTTAAATCTACCTGTTTAAAATGTTAAATCTGCATGTTTAAAATGTTAAATCTACCTGTTTAAAATGTTAAATCTGCATGTTTAAAATGTTAAATCTATAAGTTTAAACTATTAAATCTACATGTTTAAACTGTTAAATCTACCTGTTTAAAATGTTAAATCTACATGTTTAAAATGTTAAATCTGCATGTTTAAAATGTTAAATCTACATGTTTAAACTGTTAAATCTACCTGTTTAAAATGTTAAATCTACATGTTTAAAATGTTGAATCTACATGTTTAAAATGTTAAATCTGCATGTTTAAAATGTTAAATCTACATGTTTAAACTGTTAAATCTACCTGTTTAAAATGTTAAATCTGCATGTTTAAAATGTTAAATCTACCTGTTGAAAATGTTAAATCTACATGTTTAAACTGTTAAATCTACATGTTTAAACTATTAAATCTGCATGTTTAAAATGTTAAATCTACATGTTTAAACTGTTAAATCTGCATGTTTAAAATGTTAAATCTGCATGTTTAAAATGTTAAATCTACATGTTTAAAATGTTAAATCTACATGTTTAAAATGTTAAATCTGCATGTTTAAAATGTTAAATCTACATGTTTAAACTGTTAAATCTACATGTTTAAAATGTTAAATCTGCATGTTTAAAATGTTAAATCTACATGTTTAAACTGTTAAATCTACCTGTTTAAAATGTTAAATCTGCATGTTTAAAATGTTAAATCTGCATGTTTAAAATGTTAAATCTACATGTTTAAAATGTTAAATCTACATGTTTAAAATGTTAAATCTGCATGTTTAAAATGTTAAATCTACATGTTTAAAATGTTAAATCTGCATGTTTAAAATGTTAAATCTACATGTTTAAAATGTTAAATCTACATGTTTAAAATGTTAAATCTACATGTTTAAAATGTTAAATCTACATGTTTAAAATGTTAAATCTACATGTTTAAAATGTTAAATCTACATGTTTAAACTGTTAAATCTACATGTTTAATATGTTTAAAAATGTTAAATCTGCATGTTTAAAATGTTAAATCTGCATGTTTAAAATGTTAAATCTACATGTTTAAAATGTTAAATCTACCTGTTTAAAATGTTAAATCTGCATGTTTAAAATGTTAAATCTACATGTTTAAACTGTTAAATCTACCTGTTTAAAATGTTAAATCTGCATGTTTAAAATGTTAAATCTACATGTTTAAACTGTTAAATCTACCTGTTTAAAATGTTAAATCTGCATGTTTAAAATGTTAAATCTACCTGTTTAAAATGTTAAATCTACATGTTTAAACTGTTAAATCTACATGTTTAAACTGTTAAATCTACATGTTTAAAATGTTAAATCTACATGTTTAAAATGTTAAATCTACATGTTTAAAATGTTAAATCTGCATGTTTAAAATGTTAAATCTACATGTTTAGAATGTTAAATCTACGTTTTTAAACTGTTAAATCTACATGTTTAAACTGTTAAATCTGCATGTTTAAAATGTTAAATCTACATGTTTAAAATGTTAAATCTACATGTTTAAAATGTTAAATCTACATTTTACTCCATAAATATGTTTACAGTTGGATGTGTTTTTTACAGTATTGTTCTGGAAACCACAGCTGCCATTTTTTTTTTTTTTTTTTTTTCAGTAAAAACAACAGGATTTTTTTTTTTTTTTTTTTACAGTGTACTCAAGAAGTTTAAAAAGACACATTTAAGAACTGCCGCATAAGTAGCACTGGGTCTTTATGGGTTAACATAAACTACATGCAGTTAAAAAAAAACAAACAAAGGAGGCGAATCCTATGGAGGTATGAAGACACTCAGGAGCGAATCTCAACCTTCTGTACTATAGGTGGTGTCACGGCAATAAAATACAGAAGAAGAAAGAGCTGACTGTATGTTCTGCTAGAGCAGCACTTCTGCAAATACCTTAGTCAACCCTCACATGCACACGCACATACTGTACACAGCACACGAACACACATATACACACTCTATAATAACTATCATCGCTGTGATCCCAGTCCTAGGAGGATCTAACAGAAGGTAAACTTCAGGGCTGAATAAGCAAAGGAGCATCTCTGCCTCCTCACTGTGATTATTATTAGCGCGACAGCCGACTGGAATTTAGGGAAGAGGAAGAAGATAAATGCAAGAGGTGATAAATTAGTATAATACTGTTCTCTAGTTTCCAGAAATCAAAGTCTGTTGGGTAATTTATGTACATGACAAATGATACTACTGGCACAGACGAGGCTAAGTAGTATCATTTGTTCTCTTTCCTGTTTGTGAGTTTTTTCTTTCATTTTCCCCAACTTCTGACTTTCTCTTATTGTCCCTCTGTCTTGCTGTGCACTGATGGATGCCTCACATCTTCATCACTTTGTTCACTATACTGAAATTTAGATTTATCCAATCCTGCTGCATTTTAAATAGTTTTTAGAAGCTAGCTTGTTCAACATTAGAGAGATCAAGCGGAAAAGATCATTAAACTGAACAAACAAATGTAGAAGTTACAGAATCGCAGACAAAGGCTCTTCTTCCGGAGAGATAAATATACGCGGAGATTTACTGTCTTGTGATTTTTTACACAAATACTCATGCACATCTGTATCATCTACAAAGAGAGAAGAGAGGATAAAGGAAAAAAAAAAAAAAAAAGAACAAAGACAGGAGTTAGTGCGTTCGACTGATATAAACCTGTTTACCAGTTCTGTGCTGCTGCTGAGAATAGAAGCGCAGGTTTGTTTTTTTTTTTTTTTTTTGCTGAAGTCATAAACAACAGCAGGTAATGAGTACTAATCATTGAAATTCACCGGCATACGAGCCTGCGCCACATTTAGGATGTCATAATATGGTCGTGAACATAATGCATACAGCACAGAATTGTTGTATATTTTGTCTTTATTGTATTATATTATGTTCTTCCCATAAAAAAATAAAGGTGCACAGAGGGATAACATTTCCTTCTTCTAAATACACTGTTGTAAATCTTTGCTGTTGTACACATCACACCTACAGTCCACTTACAGCGCAGCCAAAAACGATCATTTCAAAGTGCCTCATTCTGGTTCCTGTCTGTGACGGGATCATTTCTCACCAATCATGATACATTAATCAGTGTGAACATGTCCTGTCCACTGAAAGGGTGATATTTACCACAAATGGCTCAATGGGGTATGAGATACAATAACTAATGGATAATGGGGGGGGGGGGGGGGGGGGGGGGGGGGTGTTCTGTACCAGTTATGTCTGTTTGTTATGGGAGGACCCCAGGAAGAGCAGCTGATGTCCTGCACTCTAAAAAATGATTCATGGAGTTAGTAAGTTAAGTTTAAAATCAAGAGCTTTCTCTGCTTAAAAAAATGAAGTTTGTTACATGTGTATGTCACAGTAGAGATTGAAATCCAGTAGGATTAGTAATCCTACTAGGACAGATAGTAATTGTAGTTTGTCCTAGGACAAACTACAATTACTATCTGTCCTAGTAGGATTACTAATCCTACTACAGGGTGAGTCAGAAAAAACGCTCTTTCCATTTAAAGAAATTGTACTGCTAAAACGGAAACACTGATTTTTGACCATACAGTCATATTGATGTGGTTATTGAGCATGTCTGGTGATGTAGTCATAGATTTATTGCATTGCATAAGAGAGAGAAGGTCCATTGTTTATTGGGCACTGAAATACCTGCCAACACAATGTATGCCACAGTGAACAAACTTGAAATTGACAACAATTACAGGAGTCGGGGCTTTGCTTTCACACTCAGGACATAGGCCTACATGACAGTGCCCAGGGAGTTTTCATCATGGCAAGACCACAGCGATTGCAGGTATTATTTCCTCATCGAGTTGTCTGTTTGGGTCAGGAGAGAGAGTGGCCACCTAGATCCCCGGACTTGACCCCCGTTGATTTTTTCTTGTGGGGGTATCTTAAAAATCGTGTGTATCAGACTGTTCCACAAACTCTTCAGGAACTCCGAAATCGCATCACGGCTGAAATCCAAGCCCTACGACGAACACGAATGGCGAGAAGAGCTGTGTTAGAGATGCGACAACGAGCACAGATTTGCATCAATCTGAACGGTAGCCAGGTTGAAGGTCGTGCCGGACGACTTCGTTGAGACAAAACATTTTGATGGCGAGTAAACATGCTGTAATGGTTGACAATTTCAATTTCATTCACGGTGGCATAAACTGTGTTGGCAGATATTTCGGTGCACAATAAACAATGGACATTCCCTCTGTTATGCTATGCCATAAATCAATGATTCAATCGCCAGACATGCTCAATAACCACATCAATATGACTGTATAATCAAAAGAAAAATAAGCATTTCCATTTCAGTGGTACAATTTCTTTGAATGAAAAGAGCGTTTTTTCTGACTCACCCTGTAGGACAGATTGAAATTTTAGTTTGTCCTAGGACAAACTGAAATCCTACAAGAAATTAGGATCTGAAGATTGGAATTCCTATCTGTCCTAGAAGAATTTACAATCCTACTAGGACAGATTGTAATTCTATTTGGAAGTGGGATCTGAAGATTGGAATTTTGGAATTTCAGTCTGTCCTACGATTTCACCATCACCATTCCAGCTGAATTATTTTCATATCTTAGATACAGTATATGGCCCTTAGGTCAATACACATTGTAACCAGGATGCCAGCTGTCCTATCTGGTCCAACCTTATTCAATGGCCGTTTGTAACTGTTATTGGTATGTAAATGAGACACATTTGTATTCAGAAATCGGTAGAATTTGAAAAACGTACCTGTAAACAGCCCGTTGCCATGGCAACATACAGTTTTATTATTATCTAATTGTTGCCAAGCCATTCAGAAAATGTACGATGTTAAAGTTGGCATTGGCATTTTGCTGCCCCCTGGTCTTGATGGTAGGGTTAAAAGTAAAAGAAACAACAATATTCTTACAAACCATGATTTTATTCAGAATTTACACAGACTTTGAATCTAATATTCTATAGAAACAACAATATTCTTACAAACCATGATTTTATTCAGAATTTACACAGACTTTGAATCTAATATTCTATAGCTAAGCTTCAAAGACTTTTTCTAAGACTTAAATGTGCTTACCTATGCTGAAATTGACTGGAATTTTGGCTGTGAAATGATTCAGTCTATTTTCCATACATTTTGATATAATCTGACATTCACCTAATAGAATTCGAGATTGTCCTGACAGAATTCTTATATTTTTTGCCGTAGGACAGACTGAAATTCCAATCTTCAGATCCCACTTCCAAATAGAATTACAATCCTATTGGATTTCAATCTCTACTGTGACATACACATTTAAATCAGATGATAAGTTATTTTATTAAGTTGGTCCAAATGAAAAACAAGGAAAACACTCTTAACTTAATAACATTGATTTTGAACAGACATTTCTGCCTTTAACTTAACAAAGAAATATATTAAGTTAGTACAGCTTAAAATCTTGTAAGCTTCCTCTAAAAGCTGAGTACAAAGCTGACGAGCCTGGACATGTTTTGCTGACAGACCACGCCTACCACAAGAAAAAGAGGGAAGCACAGAAAAAAAAGGGAGAAACATGATTTTGCACAGAACTTTACCAAACTTTAAGGCTTGATAGAATTTAGCTTTGTTTCTGCAACAGTAGTTTTAATTGTTCAAGGACTGAATAATACACATTTTGCTCCTTTCTAATTTAAAATTGTAGTATATATTGTCGCGTATTTGCTGCATTGCATTGTGGGTATTAGGTATATTGTTGAAAACGTGTTCTTTTATGTGCAGGGGTTCAGCAGGGTTGTGATGTTGGTGTTAATTTTGAGTTAATGTGTGCATTCTAATGTTTATTGGCCTTTTTGTGTTTATTTTTTTCTTTTATTTTTATAGAACTGCACCATGAGTCAGAGCCATAGGCCAAACTGTGCCTTTCCCGTTTATTGTTAGTTGCAGTTATATATCTTAATGTAACTCCTCACTGCTTAACAAATATAAATTAATATCTACAAGAACATGAGAACAATAGTACTGTGTACATTTGAGAAATTAACATGCAGACAAACTTAGTAAGTTAGTTGCGCAGAGAATTAAACGGGTCAGTCATATAACTGGAATTTCTTCTGATGTACAGAAATAAGTTAGACCAACTCAAAAAATTAAAGAAACTACTTGTATGAACACTTTTGAGTAGAATAAAAGTAAAACAATAAGTCAATATAACTAAATGGAGTAGTTTTTACACAATTAAAATTAAGTTGGTTCGACTTAATTAAGTTCATAGAGTAAAAAGCAAATCATGTTGTTTGTACTAAAGTAATAGAGTTTACTTAACTAGAGAAGTCTTGTGGCATTTAAGCAATTTGCCAAGTTGAAATAACTTAAAAAGATTAATGGAAATTGTTACCTCAATTTTTTTTACGTTGAGCCTATTAATCATTTTTTAGAGTGTGCATTAGCTAAAGGGCAGGAGTGTCAAAGTCATTTTGATTCAGGGGCCATATTTAGCCCAATTTGATCTCAAGCAGGCCAAACCAGTAAAATAATGACTTAATAACCTATAAATAATGACAAATCCAAGTTTTTCTTTTTGTTTTAGTGCAAAAAAAAAAAACAAAAAAACAGTTAAATTATGAAAATATTTACATTTTACAAAAAAAACAAACAAAAAAAAAAGTGAATAACCTGAAAAAACAGAAATTTAATTTGAAGAATTAGTGCAATTTGAACAATATTATGCCTCTACTTATTATTTATACATGTACATTTACACACAGTGTTACATAAACATTTGGTAAAAGGAATAATATTGTTAAATTTTTGGAGTTTGGAACTAAAATTTGAACAATTTCTACAATATTCCATCTTTTATTATTAACACAACTACAGATCACAGTGGATCTATAAATGCACAAAACACTTAGTAACTGGCAGAATATTGTTAAAACTGCACATTTCGGGTTGTTCATCTTTGTTTTTATTTATGTATTTATTTGCATTTTATTGTGAAAGAATAGTTTTGTAAATGTAAATATTTTCACAGTGTAATCTTATTTTTTTCTCTTATATTTTTTCCCCATAATTTTTCACAAAGAAAATCTGTAGTTGTCATTATTTCTGGGTTATTGTGTTGTTATTTTTACTGGAGATTGGTCTGCATGTGGAACCTGAACCAAGTGATTTAGACAACCTGGACTGTTCAGGTTCATTTTTGCACTTTCATCCTGCAGGGCCGGAATGGAACCTGTGGCGGGCCAGATTTGGCCCCCGGGCCGCATGTTTGACACCTGTGCTAAAGGCGATCCTAATAAATATATTTAAAAAACAAGTGTTCAGAGAACGCAAACCTCCGCCAAGCACCCCAAACGGTGTGCATGTGTGGATCGACTATTTCTGTTTGAATTGAACAGTTTCAAGGTTGTTCCATACAGCAGAAAAATTACGGTCAAACATAGTAATTAAATTCCAATCAATATTTGTTGAGTTATAATGAAAAATGAGTGGTAAATGGGATTTTCAGTGTTAAATTGCAATGTCCACAGAGTCCACATTCCACAGTGGATGTGAACAATTTTGTGCCAGATATAAGATATTCTTATACAGGGTGGGGAAGCAAAATGTACAATGAACATTTAGTTGTTTTTTCTCAGCAGGCACTACATCAGTTGTTTTGAAACCAAACATATATTGATGTCATAATCATACCTAACACTATTATCCATACCTTTTCAGAAACTTTTGCCCATATGAGTAATCAGGAAAGCAAACGTCAAAGAGTGTGTGATTTGCTGAATGCACTCGTCACACCAAAGGAGATTTCAAAAATAGTTGGAGTGTCCATAAAGACTGTTTATAATGGAAAGAAGAGAATGACTATGAGCAAAACTATTACGAGAAAGTCTGGAAGTGGAGGAAGCAACAAAAAATGTACCAAAGCTTTTATTAAAGCTCTCAAATCCAAAATCCTAAAGGATCCAACCAAATCCATGAGAAAAATGGCAATTGAACTTGAGGTAGACAACAAGACCGTTAGAAATGCAGTAAAATGTGATTTGAAGTTAAAATCTTACACAAGAACACCAGAACACTTGTTGACAACAGCAACAAATCCAACTTTAGCAATTTTTGGGAATCATGTTTATGGCCGCCTTCTAGCCCAGATCTAAACCCTCTGGATTCTGCTATTTGGGGCGTTTTAGAACATGCTACCGATAGAACATCACACAGCAATGTCGACTTTCTTAAAGATACTATTAAAGAAGAATGGGAGAAGTTGTCACCTGAATATTTGAGGAACACTTGCGCAAGTTTCAGGAAGCGTGTGAAGGCAGTTATTGAGAAAGAAGGAGGACACATAGAATAAAAACATTTTCTATTATGTCAATTTTCTTGTGGCAAATAAATTCTCATGACTTTCAATAAACTAATTGGTCATACACTGTCTTTCAACCCCTGCCTCAAAATATTGTAAATTTTGCTTCCCCACCCTGTAAGCTACAGGTGGATCAAATTGGAGGCTAATCGGAGTTGTTTTGAATTTTTTTATGAATTTTTAAAAATTGCTCAATGATGAGAGATAAGAAAATTTGAGATTTTGTGACCTTGCTGTGACCTTGAACTTTGTCCTACTTGGCCCAAAATGTAATGTGTTCGTCCCAGGGCCTAGGCCTATCTGTGGCAGAGGCGATTTCTCATAGACTGCAAGGGAAGCTCGGCTTCCCCTAAAATTACACAAATTAAATGGTTAAATATGTACGGTTGTGTTGACATTTCATTGACCACAAATGTGTTAGAACACATTCATCTCACAGATGAGTTCATTCAGAATCAGCTTTATCACAAATCAACAGACTCGATGTTGTTCACTTCTCATACATTCCTGTTGCGCTGTTTTCTCATTCGATCTCTGCTCAGTGCATTTGCCCGTAGACCAAAGGTGTCAAACTCATTTTAGTTCAGGGGTCACATCCAGCTAAATTTGATCTGAAGTGGGCCGAACCAGTAAAATAATAACATAATAATATAAAAATAATGACAACTCCAATTTTTTTTTTTTTTTTTTTTTTTTTTTAGTGCAAAAAATACAACAACATTTTACTGAATCCTGCCCACTTGAGATTGAATTGGTCTGAATGTGGAACCTGAACTAAAAGGATTGTTAATATCTTCAGTGTAATTTTTGCATTTCACAAATTCATTCCAAGGGCCCTTTGGCGGGCCGGATTTGGCCCCCGGGCCGCATGTTTGACACCTGTGCTGTAGACGCTCAGCGTCCATGCACTTCAATGGGACTGAGTGGAACAGTTTTTTTCACTGCCTCAAAACTGGACGGTAATTGGATAAATGCCACGATGTTGTCCTGCCCCCAGATGCCTGGCATCTCTGGGGGTGAATGGAGCTGTGGGCGGAGCTCGGCCAGGCTGGACGCCAGGCTTCCACGTGCTGATTGGAGGATCAGTCGAAAGGCTGATTGACAGCTGTTTTCAGATCTACTCCTTCACTGACACAGTTCAGTTTAATACCGTCGCACATTCTGCTGTGAAATCAAGAGAGAAACCACTACGAAATTACTTGTTTATTTCTTGCACTGTAAATAAAACACACTCATTGTACTTCCTTGTTTCAATTTAACATAATTTAAACATTTTCTTGTTTAGTTGGTACGATAAGGTCACTGACCATTTTCTTAAAAATGATCGGAGGGACGAATTTATGTTTAAACTAGAAGCACTCTGAGAACGCAGACCTCCACCAAGGCTGATCAGTGCCCCCCCCCCCCCCCCCCCCGTGGGCCCCCCCACCCCCGATCACCACCAAAATGTAATCATTTCTTCCTTATCCCATTTCCAACAAACCCTGAAAATTTCATCAAAATCTGTCCATAACTTTTTGAGTTATGTTGCACACTAACGGACAGACAAACAGACAAACAAACAAACCCTGGCCAAAACATAAAATTAAGTTGTTAATTCTAGATTTTTTTGGCTCTATTCAAGATTTTTTTTTAACTTAATTGAAGATTTTTTAATTTTTTTTTGCTTAATTCAAGATTTCTTTTACTTAATTGAACATTTTTTTTGGGCTTAATTCAAGATTTTCCTCTAAATTTGAGATGTTTTTTGGCTTAGTTGAAGATTTTTTTTTTTTTACTTGAAGTTTTTTTTTTTTTTTTTTGCTTAATTGAAGATTTTTTTTTAAACTTAACTGAAGACCTTTTTTGGCTTAATTGAAGATTTTTTTTTTACTTAATTGAAGATTTTTTATTTTATTTTATTTTGGCTTAATTACCTCTGCCAAAGAGGTTATGTTTTTGCCAGGGTTTGTTTGTCTGTCCGTTAGTGTGCAACATAACTCAAAAAGTTATGGACAGATTTGGATGAAATTTTCAGGGTTTGTTGGAAATGGGATAAGGAAGAAATGATTAAATTTTGGTGGTGATCGGGGGGGGGGGGGCCCACGGGGGGGGGGGCACTGATCAGCCTTGGTGGAGGTCTGCGCTCTCCGAGTGCTTCTAGTTGTAATAGTTTTCCCATAAAGTTGCTAACAAACAAACAAACAAACAAAGCAAAGCGATCACAATACCTCCTGGTGGAAGTACTAAATAAATAATCTGAACAGAGCTGTACTTTCACGGTGCTTCTACTTCCCTCTGTATCCTTCTGCAGGTTCATGTTAGAGTTAACAACAACGTGTCAGAAACGACTTCGCAGGTCGACAGTGTACGACAGCGGAACGTGACTGAAAACACCCCGGCAGTGTTTTTAGTAACGCAGAGCAAGGAGCTGAAAATTTGAAGCCCTTTCTGATGTAATTTTGTCTGATCCTGTGTACTGTTTCAAGACCTTAACCCAGTTAATCAGGGTTGAAAACAATGCCAAGATGAATCATGTTGTGCTAAGAGTGGTCAGCCGTGCGAACGCTGACGGCAGGGGACACATTAAAGATAAAGAGTTGGTTGGAGCTTTGGAGCTTTGAGGCTGTACAAGCTGGATAATGTTGTGTTTGATATTAATTCATTATGCTAATTTAGGTTCTGTATTCCCACCGATGAAACCCAAGTGAGGGGTTTGATGTCAAGTGTGTGTATGTACCATATGTGTGTGGCGATGGTGTGTATATGTGTGATAAGCACAGTGTCTAATGACCTTAATGATTTTTTCCACTGCAGTTTTAATGAGGATGTAAATTCTTCCAAGGGAAACGTTTCATTAGGACTAAACAATGTGCCTAGAAGTGTGTTATATTTCAGATAATTATGGTTAAAATCTCACACAGGTTGAAAGAGGGTTTAAGACAGGGGTGTCAAACTCATTTTAGTTCAGGGCTCATATTCGGCTAAATTTGATCTGCAGTGGGCCGGACCAGAAAAATAATAACAGAATAACCTATAGATGATGACAACTTTTTGTCTTTGTTTTAGTGTAAAAAAAAAAACAACACAAAAACATTAAATTATGAAAATACTTACTTTTATAAACTATCCAAAAAAAAAAAAAAAAAAAACCTGAAAAAACTGAAATTTAAATAAAAAAAATGTGAGAAAATTTAGTGCAATTTTAACAATATTATTCCTCAACTTCATATTTCTACATGTGCATTATGGATCAGATCTACAAAGACACTAAACACTGAGGAACAGGCAGAAAAGAGTTCAAATTGGGCTGAATTTTCTTTAGACATTTCAGGTTGTTCATATTTGTTCAGGTTATTCACATTTTATTGTTACAGGATAGTTTGTAAATGTAAATATTTTCATGATTTAATGTTATTTTTTGCATTAAAACAAAGAAAAAAATTAAGTTGTTAATTCTAGATTTTTTTTTGGCTTAATTCAAGATTTTTTTTTTTAACTTAATTGATTTTTTTTTTTTTTGTTTGTTTTTTTTGCTTAATTCAAGATTTCTTTTACTTGAACATTTTTTTGGGCTTAATTCAAGATTTTCCTCTAAATTTGAGATGTTTTTTGGCTTAATTGAAGATTTTTTTTTTTTTTTTTTTTTTTAATTTAACTGAAGACCTTTTTTGGCTTAATTCAAGATTTTTTTTTTTTTTTTACTTAATTGAAGATTTTTTTATTTGATTTGATTTTGGCATAATACAAGATTTTTTTGCTAAATTTGAGATTTTTTTTTTTTTTTGCTTAATTGAAGATTTATTTATTTATTTATTTATTTTTACTTAATTGAAGATTCTTTTTGGCTTAATTCAAGATTTCTTTTTTCTTTTACTTAATTGAAGATTTTTTTTTTTTTTTTTTTGCTTAATTGAAGATTTTTTTTCGCTTAATTGAAGATTTTTTTGGCTTAATTCAAGATTTTTTTTTTAACTTAATTGAAGATTTTGCTTGGCTTAATTCATGATTGTTTTACTTAATTGATTTTTTTTTTTTTTTTTTGGCTTAATTCAAGATGTTATTTTTACTTAATTAAAAATTGTTTTGGCTTAATTCAAGATATTTTTTTTACTTAATTGAAGATTTTTTTTTTTGTTTAATTCAAGATTTTTTGATAAATTTGAGATGTTTTTTTGGCTTAATTGAAGATTTTTTTTACTTAACTGAAGATTTTTTTCATTATTATCGATTTATGTATTTATTTATTTTTTGTTGCTTAATTCAATTCAAGGCTGTGGAATTTTTGCACTTGACAAAAACACCCCAGGGGCCGAACTGGACCCTTTGGTGGGCCGCATTTGGCCCCCGGGCCGCATGTTTGACACTCCTGGTTTTAGAATATTTCTATGAAAGAGAAAAGCAGAGTGCTGAGAGGTGAATCCTGGATTGAAAGTAGAGCTTTGATTCTTCTTGTACGTGTCAGTCATATTGTAACAGACTGACTGCTGATGAACCTCAGGGATATGTGTGCGTAAGGGAACGAGAAAGAGCGCATGAATGAATAAAATACAGGAAGAGAGAGTGAGTGAGAGAGGATGGAAGGATGCTAGTCGGGTTATAGACTGACAGCTCAGAAAAAAAAAAAAAAAAACCTGCAGCAGAAGACACCATGGAGACCACCAGTGTACTGAGAACCACTGCCCACAGACCACAGCGGCTAATGACCCACAGTGGGCGAATGGCACAGACGCACTTGTCTTTCAGCTGATATTGAAAGTTGCCGTGTTCATTACATGACACAATAAATCCATTACCGTGGAACAACAACAGCACTGGAGTTAGCGATGGATCATGGTAGCAAATAGCAGCTTTGACCGCCATTGACTTTGCTCTAATATTACACTGATAATTTCAGAACGCATTAAACTCGCATGAACGTGTCATTATAGGCGACAGCTTTGTCATGTTTGGGTTCATAAAGACGACAGCATGACGATGGCAGACCTCTAAGAAGGTATATAGGGATGGGAAATCGAGAACTGGTACTTTTTGAGAACCAGCGGAGCGAACACCAGGACGTCATCTGGGCCCGGATCTGGTGTGGGTAACAAAAGTTCTGCCCCCTCAAATAAAAGTTTCCGAAGGTAGGGGAGAGGAAATGAGGTGCACAACAACAGGAGAAAGAGGAATTAGTAAAGCGTCTAAAGCACAGGTGTCAAACATGTGG
This sequence comes from Sphaeramia orbicularis, assembly GCF_902148855.1. Taxonomy (NCBI): domain Eukaryota; kingdom Metazoa; phylum Chordata; class Actinopteri; order Kurtiformes; family Apogonidae; genus Sphaeramia; species Sphaeramia orbicularis. Next base: position 12,046,298 of record NC_043969.1, read on the forward strand.
CCCGGGGGCCAAATCCGGCCCACCAAAGGGTCCAATCCGGCCCGCGGCATGAATTTGTGAAATGCAAAAATTACACTGAAGATATTAACAATTCAATCTCAAGTGGGCAAGATTCAGTAAAATACTATCATAAAAACATATAAATAATGACAACCCTAAATTTTCCTGTTTTTAAATATAAATATTTTCATGTATTTACACTAAAATAAAGTATAATTTTGCAAAATATGTGAAAAACCTGAAATGTCTTAAGAAAACTAAGAACAATTTTAACAATATTCTGCCTGTTATTAAATGTTTTGTGTATTTATAGATCCACTGTGATCTGTAAGTTATAATGTACATGTGTAAATGATAAACTGAAGCATAATATTGTTAAAATTACACATATTTTTTCAGTTTATTCATGTTAATTCCATTGTTTGGAAGGATAGTTTGTAGATATAAACCTTTTCATAATGTAAATTTACTTTTTCCACTCTAAAACTTAGAAAAAAGTTTGGAGTTGACATTATTTCTATATTATTACGTTATGTTATTTTGCTGGTTTGGCCCACTTCAGATCAAATTTAGCTGAATGTGACCGCTGAACTAAGATGAGTTTGAGACCCCTTATCTAAAGTTTCACTTTCACTGTGATTTTTCGAATCTTAGCCTTTCATACAATATATCTCGGATTTGCACATATTTTACGAACTTTTAATTTATACTTTTTTTCTTTTTAACCCTGTAAAGCCTGAACCATTAAATCATTGTTCTTTGAAACTGGAGCCGTTATTTGCCGTCTTCAAATATCAATTCAAATATCCTTTTCCATGTATGAGTTTCAATTATGTATCATATTTGATACATCGGGTCTCAATGTTCAAATATTATTATTTTTGGACAAACAAAAACATAATATAACACAAACATGTCTAAGAAATTGGTAATTCCTTTTTAAAATTGTCAAAGTTCTGCCTCCTTCCTCATTAATGACAATCTTGTTGTGTCACTGGAAAGGCCTCTCCCCCCTGGTGGATTATCTGTGTATTGTATGTATGTGTATTGTATGCATCTAATTGTATACATCAGGTTTTATATATTTAATACAGGGGTGTCAAACTCATTTTGGTTCAGGGGCCAAATTTAGCCCAATTTGATCTCAAGTGGGCCAGACTAGTAAAATAATGACTTAATAATGTATAAATAAAGACAAATCCAAGTTTTTCTTTTTGTTTTAGTAAAAAAAAACAAAAAAAAACAAACAAACAATTAAATTATGAAAATATTTACATTTTACAAAAAACATGTGAATAACCTGAAAAAACAGAAATTTAATTTAAAAAATTAGTGTAATTTTAACAATATTATGCCTTGACTTATTATTTATACATGCACATTTATACACAGTGTTACATAAACATTTGGTAACAGGCAGAATATTGTTAAAATTTTGAAATTTGGAACTAAAATTTATAATATTACATCTCTTATTATTATTAACACAACTACAGATCGCAGTGGATCTATAAATGCACAAAACATTTAGTAACAGGCTGAATATTGTTAAAATTGCACATTTCGGGTAGTTCATCTTTGCTTTTATTTATGTATTTATTTGCATTTTATTGTGAAAGAATAGTTTTGTAAATGTAAATATTTTCACAGTGTAATCTTATTTTTTTCACTTAAATTTTTTCCGCATAGTTTTTCCACAAAGAAAAGTTGTCGTTGTCATTATTTATGGGTTATTGTGTTGTTATTTTTACTGTAGATCACATTGGTCTGTATGTGGAACCTGAACCAAAATGATTTGGACAACCAGGTTCAGGTTCATTTTTGCACTTTCATCCCGCGGGGCCGGAATGGAACCTTTGGCGGGCCGGATTTGGCCCCCGGGCCGCATGTTTGACACCTGTGATTTAATATGTCACACTGACCAAAACTCATGTATCAAATATGATACGTTTGGCGTTATAGGGTTAAAGATATGTCTGTATCTTATTGTGTTGTTATTTAGATGTAAGTGCACTGTTGCTGGCAATGTCGTTGCACTACTGGTGTAATGACAATAAAGCTGACTGAAATGACTATTCTATTCTATTCTATTCTATTCTGTTCTATTCTATTCTATTCTATTCTATATACTATTTAGATTTTCAGATAGTGGGAGAATCACTCGGAAGTAAAGGTAAATATGGTGGAGCTCTGACAGTTGTCTGGTAATGACGGTAGGATTCACTCCATATTCACATTTTAGTGTTACAGGATAGTTTGAAAATGTAAATATTTTCACGATTTAATGTTATTTTTTGCACTAAAACAAAGAAAAAAAAAAAAAAGTTGTTAATTCTAGATTTTTTTTGGCTTAATTCAAGATTGTTTTACTTAACTGAAGATTTTGTTTTGGCTTAATGCAAGAATTTTTTTTTAACTTAATTGAAGGTTGTTGTTTTTTTTTTTGGCTTAATTGAAGATTTTTTGCTAAATTTGAGATTGTTTTTGGCTTAATTTAAGATTTTTTTTTACTTAATTGAAGATTTTTTTGGCTTAATTCAATATTTTTTTTTATTCAATTGAAGATTTTTTTTTTTTTTACTTAATTCAAGATTTTTTTTTAACTTAATTGATTTTTTTTTTGGCTTAATTCAAGTTTTGTTTTTTTTTTAACTTAATTTAAGATTTTTTGTTTTTGGCTTAATTCAAGATTTTTTTCAACTTAATTGAAGATTTTTTTTGCTTAATTCAAGGGTTTTTTTTTTTTTTTTACTTAATTGAATTTTTTTTTTTTTTTTTTGCTTGATTCAAGTTTTTTTTTTTTTTTTTTTTTTACTTAATTGAAGATTTTTTTTTTTTGGCTTGATTCAAGTTTTTTTTTTTTTTTTTTTTTTTTTTTTTACTTAATTCAAGATTTTTTTAGCTTAATTCAAGTTTATTTTTTACTTAATTGAAGATTTTTTTTGTGCTTAATTCAACATTCTTTTTCAACTTAATTGAATTATTTTTTTTGGCTTAATTCAGCTTTTCTTTTAAACTTAATTGAAGATTTTTTATGGCTTAATTCAAGATTTTTTTTTTTTTTTTAACTTAATTCAAGATTTTTTTTGGCTTAATTCAAGGTTTTTTTTTTTTTTTACTTAATTGAAGATTTTTTTTTTTTTTTTTGGCTTAATTCAAGATTTTTTTTTCACTTAATTGGAGATTTTTTGTTTTGTTTTGCTTAATTCAAGGTTTTTTTTTTTTCATCTGTGTTTTGGCATAAAACTCAGATCCCTGTTTTCACAAGTGCACTGGATGTAATTTGGGATCAGAGTCTATGCATTAATAATATCTTCCTTCAGCTTCTACCAGAAGCCTGGGAGCTTCAGACCTCTGTGCAGTTCCTCAGCTCTTCTAGGAGAGCATCCGTCTGGACACAGATGTGGGATTTTGTTTCTGTCCTAGTTTAAGATTCACAGCCCTGAGTTTTCCCACTCCCACAGTTACCTTCACCTTCCACATATTTTAAAGCCCTTGGACTTTCTCCAGCTTCTCATATTCTTTCTTCCTGATGTTGTTGTCGTTTGGGATAACCATATCTTTAATCTTTTGACTAATAATTTGATATTTAACTAGGGCTGGGCAAGATAACGCGTTATTACCGCATTATCGCATTCATTAAATAACGCTGACAATTTTTCGACAATCGCAGAAATCCATGCGATTAATTGCGATTAAAAATTTTAATCGCTGCCCAGCACTATATTTAACCCTTTCATGCATGAATTATGAGAACCTTAATCAAGATTTTTTTTCTTAAGTGTTTTTATTCCTCTTTAGGCATGAAAAAAACACTGCAACTGATTTATTTATTTATTTTTATTTTATTTTTTTTTTTATGAACCGATTTTTCTTGGAAATGCAAAAATATCCACTCAGTTGGACACCATGAGTTAAACTTTTGAAGCAAAGAAGCATGCATTTACTAATATTCTGTGTGAAAACTATGAAATTTTTTTTTTTAATCCTGCTAATCTGATGTTTTTTCACATTTTAACATATTCTAATATTAGTTATTACTCACTTTATGGAAATAATATGCAAAAAAAAACATTTTTATTAAAAAAAAAAAAAAAAAAAGTTAATTACAGTCTAATAACAACAACAAAGAATTGATTTACACTCAAACATGTTACTGCAGATCAGGTTTATCAACAACAGCAAAGTTACAGCAATGGTACATTCGCTTTATTGGCTGATATGGAACTAAAACAATAAAAACTATGAATATATAAGAAAATAGCTTTGAATAGCTGTCCACCGTAGTGACCACTATGCATGAAAGGGTTAACATACTGATTCCTCCTCTCTACACTGTTCTGTCACAAATTCTCACACAGGATTCGTACACACAAACCTTTACACTACAGGGGTTTAGGCATGTTAGAAAAGCTTCCCTGGAACATGGACTGAAAAAAAAAAAAAATAGTTTTAACCCTTTAATCCCTGATGTGTCTGCAGTGAGCGTTCTGAAAGAATGATTTATTTTAAAGGGGTCATATTTAGCTAAACCCACTTTTATTAGACTTTGGTTCATTTATTTGTGTATTTGGACTGCCCCCGCCCCCGGACCCGGACGCTGGGCGTTTCTGGGGGTGAATGGAGCTGTGGGCGGAGCTTGGCTGGGCCGGACGCCGGGCTTCCACGTGCTGATTGGAGGATCAGTCACAGGCTGAATCCCATTTGATTGACAGCTATTTTCAGATCTACTCCTTCATTTGACACAGTTCAGTTTAATACCGTCGTACATTCTGCTGTGAAATCGAGAGAGAAACCACTACGAAATTACTTGTTCATTTCTCGCACTGTAAATAAAACACAGTCATTGTACTTCCTTGTTTCAGTTTAACATAATTTCAACTTTTTCTTGTTTAGTTGGTACGATAAGGTCACTGACCATTTTCTTAAAAAGGATCCGATGTGTGATGTTCAAATAACTTGCCTTTTTTTTTTTTTTTTTTTTTTTTTTTTTTATGTAAGCAGACAATGAGCTTCCCCTGTCTGAAAGACGAGCAGCCACCACTGGGTTGCAATGTTGTGGAGACTTTCCTTTTTTTTTTTTTTTTTTTTTTTTTTTTACTGAGTTTTGACCGTGTAACTGCTTTATGGCGTTCAACCAGGTGTCAAAAAGCAGCCAGACTGATTTAGAAAAAAAAGACGAAAAACAAAAACTACTGGGCCCAAATTCAAATACATGTTGTTGTTGTTCACAGTTCAGGTTCAACATCCTAAATCTCTTATTGATGTACATTCTAAGTGCTTTATTCAGTAAAAAACCTGTCAAACTTCCATTCCTCTCTTTGTCTTTCTCTGTTATTCCACCCTGTTTCGACCCTAAAACACAAAGAACGACAAAAACCACCGAATAAAAGGACCACAAGCACAAACTCACAGCAGCTTTTATGACACTGAAACTGATTTTCTTATCTTTCTGTGTACATTTCTCATGACATTATATGACATTACATCTACGATTATAATATTAAAATGCACTTACATGTTCTAAAATAAATAAAACAAGAAAAAACGGCTAAATCTACAAAGAACGGACTGCACTCACTAATTGCACAGGGAATTATGCAGCATTTGCACCCACAATCTGTTCCATTTTAACTACCTATCCACAAATGTTTGGCACTAGTTTTATACTGGCACAAACAAACCCATAAAGTTTTGCACCTGAGTGTAATTTTCCCTGTTTTGCATTGAATTTCCCAATGTTTCAGGTGTTTTGTTTTTTTTTGCATTTCGGCATACAGACTGATTCATTATCAAAACTGTTGAAGCTGCAAAAACTCTCAAATTGCATGACTTAAATGAGCAGAAACACACACACACACACACACACACACAGACAGACTGAGATCTTCACAATCACTATATGGGTCATTCCACCTCAATTCAACAAGTGCCTCCTGCTCGACCATCTTAGATTTGCTTGAAATTTTTACCATATAAAGTTCAACACTAAAAAACACCTCAGCCAAAATTTCAGATTGATATATCAAATACATTTGAAGAAAAAAATTCATGAACAGGGTACCCCTTTTGCCGTTTTTGGTGCATTTCGCGATCGTCTTAAAACGTAGCAAATTTTAGAGTGCAATATCTCAGTAAGTTTTCTAGCTAAATCCATGAAATTTTCAGTAAAGAATGACTACCACATATAGATTGCATATGTATATGATCAATAACATTGTCTTTATTGGGACTGTGGTATGACCTTGTGAAATCTGGAAAATAAACTTGAAACTTTTACGAACCCCTATATTTATTGACCAATTAAACACAAACCAAATATGATATATTGCAAATTATTACACATCCTTTTACATAAGTATATAGAGTAATGAGATCAGCATTTATTAATGGGTATGATCCTTTTTTGTTTTTGTTTCTGTCATAATAAAATCGCAAAATAACATTTTTCATTCATTTTCACTTTCAAATACCACAGGTATGACAAGGAGTACCAACCAAAAGAACTTATTTTCTGAAAGACCATCACATATGCTTACAAAATGTAAAATTTCATGATGGTTCTAGGACTCACGACAAAAAAAAAAAAAAAAGAAAAAAAAAAAAAAAAAGAAAAATTCATGATGGTTCTAGGACTCACGAAAAAAAAAAAAAAAAATTCATGATGGTTCTAGGACTCACAATGGTTCTAGGTTGGAGTCCTAGAACTTTTTAACAAACACATAATAAAACAAAAAATAAAGACATACAAAACAAGAGATGTCAACAAGCACAGACGAGGTAATATCAAAAATTAAAGTACAACGATAAATATGTGGGTCAGTGTGTCATAATGTTATCCCATCATAATAAGATGGTTGAGATAGTTTGGGTATTATATTCTCATATTGCATCCAATCATATCCCGTAAACCTGCTGATGTAGTTACATCCATCATTTTTCCTAAACTTTTGTGTACATTTTCCTGAAATGCATATTTACACATGTTGATAATAAAACACACAGATGTTAACATATATGTGTATTTCTCATGAGAAAAACAAGGTGTTGTCCTATTGCGTCACATCTTCTGGGATAGATGTCCATTTTAACCAATAATTAGTAAATTTGTCCAAATTGTGGTTCAAGGAGAAAGTTAGTTTTTCCATATTATATATATTTCTTTAATAATTCCAATCCATTCCTTCTTTGTTGGGGTTTCTTCGCTCAGCCATTTTCTTGTTATGGCTTTTTTACAGGCTGCCAGCATTATATTAATTAGGTATTTATCTCTAGAATTGACTGTGGGTGGTAGATTTCCAAGATAAACTGTGCAGAAATCATGTTTAATTTCAAACCCTATTACTGTGTTCATCATTTTCATCCCATCCCAAAATTCATCCCAGGGGCGGGCCGGTTTTGGCCCCCGGGCCACATGTTTGACACCTGTGTCTTAAGCGGTTCTGTCTGTGTTGCCATGGTAACGCAATGCTTGTAACAATACACACATGTCATACTGTACATCCACATAACCAGGAGAACATCAGCCAAAAACTAAAGAAACCCAAGAGTCAGAAAACAGGACACAATTCAAACTACAAGTACTTTTAAATATTACAAACATTTCAAGTAAGAAAGCATTAAAAAAAAAAAACATGTAAAGTCACTATTCAGGCTTGAGAGTTACTAGTCTTTTTATGTAACCATTTTGGGATTTTTTTTTTCTCTCACTCTTTTCCTTTCTTTTTACTGTAATTAGGGTTGTCCGATATTGACTTTTTTGCCAAAAACCGATATGCCGATATTGTTCAGTGCTTAATTTCCGATTCCGATATGTACCGATACCGCTGCCGATATATGTGGGATATTAAACTAATTTTAGGTAACATCACATATCTCCTGTCCTGGAATTAACACATCATGCCTAATTTTATTGTGACGCCCCATTGGATGCATTCTCAAATGCAACAAGGCTTTCAAAATGTAAACACTGTCTGTGCAAAGAATACATACTTCAACTTAAGTTGTGGAAAAAATGCCATATTTATTTCTTTTCTCTCCCTCCCTCCATGAGTCTATTACAGTGTGGCAACTCTACTGTACAATTTTGAAAACTGCACATTTCTTTCAGCTACAAACAATGCTTTATTTACGCGTCGGTAAATGCCGGTGAAATCAAGGCGTTATTTTATCGGCTTTAATAATAGGCAAAAAAAAATGATAACGATATTCACCGATATTACATTTTTATGCCAATATCGGGCTGATAATATTGGTGGGCTGATATTATCGGAAATCCCTACATTAAATACAATTAACAAAATGCACCTATAACTTCAATTTTTTTATTAACTCTCAGATAAACACATTAAAGAAAACAAAATACATTATTATTATTAGGGATGTCCGTTATTGGCTTTTTTGCCAAGAACTGATATGCCGATATTATCCAACGCTTCATTTCCGATGTCTACCGATACCGCTGCCGACATATGTGGGATATTAAACTAATTTTAGGTAACATCACATATCTCCTGTCATGGAATTCACACATCATGCCTAATTTTATTGTGATGCCCCATTGGATGCATTCTCAAATGCAACAAGGCTTTCAAAATGTAAACACTGTCTGTGCAAAGAACACATACTTCGACTTAAGTTGTGGAAAAAATGCCATATTTATTTCTTTTCTCTCCCTCCCTCCATGAGTCTATTACAGTGTGGCAACTCTACTGAACAATTTTGAAAACTATACATTTCTTTCAGCTACAAACAATGCTTTATTTACGCGTCGGTAAATGCCGGCAAAATCAAGGCATTATTTTATCGGTTTTACTGATAGGCAAAAAAAACGATAACGATATTCGCCGATATTACATTTTTATGCCAATATCGGGCCGATAATATCGGTGGGCCGATATTATCGGACATCCCTAACTGTAATATGATCTTCGTATGTATTGTAACTGGATCTGTGTATAGAGATTTTGCATCCTGAACCTTTTTATTTTTTATTTTTTAGAGGACCCCAGGAAGACTAGTTTGGCGTTTGTGCATCGACTAATGAGAATAAACAAAGAATGAACATACAGGGGTTGGACAAAATAATGGAAACCCTTTAAAAAAATCAACAAAATATAATTTAATATGGTGTAGGTCCGCCTTTTGCAGCAATTACAGCCTCAATTCTCCGAGGTATTGATTCATACAACTTGTGAATTGTTTCCAAAGGAATTTTAAGCCATTCTTCAGTTAGAATACCCTCCAACTCTTTTAGAGACGATGGCGGTGGAAATCGACGTCTTACTTGAATCTCTAAAACTGACCATAAATGCTCAATAATGTTGAGGTCTGGGGACTGTGCCGGCCATACGAGATGCTCAACTTCATTAGAATGTTCCTCATGCCATTCTTTAACAATTCTAGCTGTATGGATTGGGGCATTATCATCTTGAGGTGAAGGTGTTTCCATTATTTTGTCCAACCCCTGTAAATGGGAACATACTGTATCTAAAATAAGTAATGCCAGGCACAACAAACTCCGCCCCTTGCATGTTTTGTAGTGTATTTTGGCATGGATCCTGCTGATGTCATCATGTCTATGCTTGTGCTGATGTCAGCATATCAATTGCCTCTATACTGTATATGTGCCAAGTTTGAAGCACACCGAAACAAAATTGATGTTTTTATGGACATTTGAAATTTCGCCCATTATAAGTAAATGGGAATTTTTTTCTATTTAAAAATTCATAAAAAATTTGAACTTGGACCTACTTTTCCCAAAATGCAGTGACATGTATTCTGGGTCAGTGGTAATCTACACTGAACAAAAATATAAATGCCCCACTTTTGTTTTTGCTCCCATTTTTCATGAGCTGAACTCAAAGATCTAAAACTTTTTCTACGAACACAAAAGGCCTATTTTTCTCAAATATTGTTCATAAATTTGTCTAAATCTGTGTTAGTGAGCACTTCTCCTTTGTCCTTTGCTGAGATAATCAATCCACCTCACAGGTGTGGCAGATCCAGATGCTGATTAGACAGCAGGATTATTGCACAGGTGTGACTTAGGCTGGCCACAATAAAAGGCCACTCTAAAACGTGCACTTTTACTGTATTGGGTGGTCCAGGGGGGTCAGAAAACCAGTCAGTATTTAGTGTGACCACCATTTTCCTCAGGCAGTCTTCTTCATGAATTCTCTGAAACAGCTTTGGAGATGGTTTATGGTAGAGAAATGAACATTCAATTCACAGGCAAAAGCTCTGGTGGAGATTCCTGAAGTCAGCATGCCGATTGCATATTCCCTCAAAACTTGTGACATCTGTGGTATTGTGCTGTGTGATAAAACTGCACATTTTGGAGTGGCTTTTTATTGTGGCCAGCCTAAGGCACACCTGTGCAAAAATCCTGCTGTCTAATCAGCATCTTGATATGCCACACCTGTGAGGTGGATGGATTATCTCAGCAAAGAAGAAGTGTTCACTAACACAAATTTAGACAGATTTGTGAACAATATTTGAGAGAAATAAACCTTGTGTGTACACAGAAAAAGTTTTAGATCTTTGAGTTCAGCTCATGAAAATTGGGAGCAAAAACAAAAGTGGTGCGTTTATATTTTTGTTCAGTGTATAAACCTAATTTGGTATGAATTCAATCAATAGTTTTGCTGCTACAGACATGGGACATTTCACCCCTTTATAATTAAATGGGGAAAAAAAAAAAGATTTGAAAAATTCATTAAAAACATTAAATTTTGACCTACTTTTTGTAAAATGTGATCAGATCTATTCTGTGTCACTGGCAATCTAAAAACCCAATTTGGTATGAATTCAACCAGTAGTTTTGTTGCCAAAGTGTTACCAAACAAAGAAACAAAAAGAAATAAACAAACCAAAGACAATACCCCTTCCCTCCCCTTTGAGTAACAAGGTTGATGTCCAAGACGACTGTAGGTCATGAATATTTTCATAAAACAAAAGACCAATTAGGCAAACTTTGCACCGCTAAGCTAACACTACGCAGATCCAATAGTACAAGTATCATTTGTCTACCGCTAAAACTCACTGAACAAACCAAAGAAGAGCAAAAATAAAGCTTGTGTCACAAAGCAATGACTATGAATTTTTTATTACCTTTACTGTTTTCTGATCAAAGCTTGGTTTTATATCAAAGAAACTTCTGCGTTCAGTTAATCCATTGTTTTAAATTACATTGAAATGACTCTAACAAAAAAAAAAAAAATAGCGCTGTTAATTTTGTGCTTTATGCAACTGTGTGACTCCACATCCATTAAAAAAAAAAAACAACAAAACACTCAAACAGGAACTACTCAAGAAAATACAGTGATGCAAATGATTGTTTTGACTCTCGCAATCCAAGTTGCGGTAAAGATAAAAGTTAAAATGATTTATGATGTATGTGTTGAAATGAAATGTTCAGCTTGCTGATGATAACAATGAATTATAAACTTGTTTTTATTTATTTATGTATTTTGTAACTGTATTTGTATTTTAACGGACCCTAAGAAGAGTAGCAAACACTATAGTGGAAGCTAATGGGGATCCGTATAAACAATAAACTACTAAAAAAAGTACTCGGAGAGCGTAGACCTCCGCCAAGGCAGATCAGTGCCCACCCCCCCCACCCCCCACCAAAATTGAATCATTTGTTCCTTGTGCCAGTATCAGCATTTCCTGAAATTTTCATCCAAATCTGTGCATAACTTTTTAAGTTATCTTGCTCACGAACAGAAAGAAAGACAAACAGACAGACAAACCAATGCCGGCAAAAACATAACCTCCTTGGTGGAGGTAATAAATCTGTCGATAAGATCAAGTGTTTGTAATAAAGCAGTCTGATCATCTCCATCTGCACTTCCTGTGTTTAACGACTCAAAACTGTGAGACGGTACATGAGGGGTTAAATCAGATTTAATCATTCCACCATTTTATTTCTTCCATGAATGTGAACTGGTCCCTAATTTACATCCGTACAAAGGAGACAGGCACGCCGTGACATCATTTTACTCGTCAGCGCAGTTTGATGAGAATTTCCGCCTCTGCAGTTGGTTTGTAAATTGCATGCTTTGCTTTTATCCCGTTTCAATTAGATGACGTTAAAAGGTACTGTATCATATGGAGATACGGTGAATCATCTCATATCATACATTACATCTGTAGTTGCTTCTTGTGTATCTTAAATGAAATGGGTTGTTGGCAATGCTTTGAGATGCCTCAGTGAAATGAAGCCAATTTCAATGACATGATTCCAACAGTAGATGTCCAAGTCCAAACTGAAACATAATTCTCTTTAGTTTATGATTAAAACTATAAAATCAGAAGGCTTAACTACTAATTATTTGGAACTTCAGTTAGACTTGATGCCAACGCTTGGCCACATACACCACTTTTACTCTGGGTAGGATGTTCTACAAAGTCATTAGGTACAGTATATGTAGTAGGAAGTGCATCCAAAGCCAGATTAATATTGATTATAGATGATATATTTACCTTTGATTATTATTGCGGAACCTGGTTTCTCATTTAGGTCAGACTGTTCTGTCATTATACTATAATATTAGGACATATACAGGGTGGGGAAGCAAAATTTACAATGAACATTTAGTTGTTTTTTCTCAGCAGGCACTACGTCAATTGTTTTGAAACCAAACATATACTGATGTCATAATCATACCTAACACTATTATCCATACCTTTTCCGAAACTTTTGCCCATATGAGCAATCAGGAAAGCAAACGTCAAAGAGTGTGTGATTTGCCGAATGCACTCGTCACACCAAAGGAGATTTCAAAAATAGTTGGAGTGTCCATAAAGACTGTTTATAATGGAAAGAAGAGAATGACTATGAGCAAAACTATCACAAGAAAGTCTGGAAGATACTATTAAAGAAGAACAGGAGAAGTTGTCACCCGAATATTTGAGGAACACTTGCACAAGTTTCAGGAAGCGTGTGAAGGCAGTTATTGAGAAAGAAGGAGGACACATAGAATAAAAACATTTTCTATTATGTACATTTTCTTGTGGCAAATAAATTCTCATGACTTTCAATAAACTAATTGGTCATACACTGTCTTTCAATCCCTGCTTCAAAATATTGTAAATTTTGCTTCCCCACCCTGTATATATTAGGCCTGTAACGGTACACAAAATTTTCGGTTCGGTACGTTTTTGGTTTACAAACCCACGGTTCAGTTTTTTCTGTTTGGTACGGGAAGAAAGAAAACCCCTCAAAATGTCTTTAATACATTTATGAATTTTTGAAAAATTTTCCCCCAGTTTTTGGACACAATAGAATATAGGAAAACAGGAATATAATTCTGCTGCTATAAATCAAATAGAAAATAAAATAAATTATTAATATTTCTAAATGTATTTTAAACATTAGTATTGCACTTTTCCCTGACAGGTAGTTTTGAACAAACAACAAAAATCTAATCACAGTTCTGTCAGTTCACATTCTGCATAAAAATACCAAGAAAATTCCACATGAAGTGCAACATTAACAAGAGGACAAACTGGTGTTCTGTTTAAATAAACTGAAGAGCAATTTTGACAACAAAAAATTAACCAAATTATTTATTTTAGGACAGAGAACAAACTGTTTAGGACACTTTGTGTACGTGTGCGCACGCATGCAGGGTGCGATTTGTCGGTGGGGTTTTTTTTTTTTTTTTTTGGTCGGAGCCGGGGGCGTGGGGGTGTCCATAACTAACGTAACAAACGCTGGCGTGAAACAAAAGTGAAACTTTATATTCTTTCAACATCCAACTCCGGGTTCTATTCCTCTGTTATACAGCGTGGGCCAAAACTGGCCCGCCAAAGGGTCCAGTCTGACCCCTGGGATGAATTTGTGAAATGTAAAAATTACACTGAAGTTATTAACAATCAAGGATGTTCAGTCTAAAGTAAAATACTATCATAATAACCTATAAATAAGGGAAAAAAAAGCTATTTTTTTCTTTTTGTTTTAATGTCAAAAAAGTAAAATTACACAAAAATGTTTACATTTACAGACTGCCTTTTCACAAAAATATGAATAACCTGAAATGTCTTAAGAGAAGTATGTAGTATTTTAACAATACTCTGCCTATTATCAAATGTTTTGTGTATTTGTAGATCCACTGTGATCTGTAAGTTGTAATGCACATGTATAAATGATAAACTGAGGTGTAATATTGTTAAAATTACACTTATTTTTCTTAAGAATTTTCGGGTTGTTCATATTTGTTCATGTTACATTTGAGTCCGGTTTGTAGATGTAAACATTTTAATTACGGAATTTTACTTTTTTCCTTTAAAAACATAGAGAAAACTTTTGAGTTGATATTATTTCGAAGTTCTTATTAGGGATGGGAATCGAGAACCAGTTCTTTTTGAGAACCGGATCCCTGTAGCTCGATTCCTTGGAATCGTTTGCCTGCCTGCTTAACGATTCTGCTTATCGATTCCGTCTTCGTTGCGCATGCGTGATGACATCACACGTACGCTGCATTTTTTTGGTCAGAACGTAGCCAACATGGTGTTGAGGCAGAAACGGTGGAATCCCTCCAGTATGTTCAAACACTTGTCCACAGCATGTGAGTCATTTACAGGAATGTCATATTTGATTCACTACTTAGCGACGCTTGTGAATGTAGCTGCAGAGTGAACGCCGGGCCGGTTCTGGTTCCGGTGCGGGCAACAAACGTCGTACCCAAATATAAGTTTCTGAAGGTAGGGGAAAGGAAATGAGGTGCACAACATCTATCTATCTATCTATCTATCTATCTATCTATCTATCTATCTATCTATCTATCTATCTATCTATCTATCTATCTATTCTTTCTTTCATTCTTTCTTTCTTCCTGTCTATCTTGCATTCTTTCTCTCTTTCTTTCTTTCTCTCTTTCATTCTTTCTTTCTTTCTGTCTATCTTGCATTCTTTCTGTCTTTCTTTCATTCTTTCTTTCATTTTTTCTTTCTTTCTGTCTATCTTTCTTTATTTATTTATTTATTTCTGTCTTTCATTCTTTCTTTCTATCTTTCTTTCTTAAATTTTTTCTTTCTTTCTATCTTTCATTCTGTTTCTATCTATCTATCTATCTATCTATCTATCTATCTATCTATCTATCTATCTATCTATCTATCTATCTATCTATCTATCTATCTATCTATCTATCTATTCTTTCATTCTTTCTTTCTTTCTTTCTTTCTTTCTGTCTATCTTGCATTCTTTCTCTCTTTCTTTCTTTCTTTCTCTCTTTCATTCTTTCTTTCTGTCTATCTTGCATTCTTTCTGTCTTTCTTTCATTCTTTCTTTCTTTCAGTCTATCTTTCTTCCTTTCTTTCTTTCTTTCTTTCTGTCTCTTTCATTCTTTCTTTCTATCTTTCATTCTTTCTTTCTTGAATTTTTTCTTTCTTTCTATCTTTCATTCTGTTTCTATCTATCTATCTATCTATCTATCTATCTATCTATCTATCTATCTATCTATCTATCTATCTATCTATCTCTTCTTTCATTCTTTCTTTCTTTCTTTCTTTCTGTCTATCTTGCATTCTTTCTCTCTTTCTTTCTTTCTTTCTTTCTTTCTCTCTTTCATTCTTTCTTTCTGTCTATCTTGCATTCTTTCTGTCTTTCTTTCATTCTTTCTTTCTTTCAGTCTATCTTTCTTCCTTTCTTTCTTTCTTTCTGTCTCTTTCATTCTTTCTTTCTATCTTTCATTCTTTCTTTCTTAAATTTTTTCTTTCTTTCTATCTTTCATTCTGTTTCTATCTATCTATCTATCTATCTATCTATCTATCTATCTATCTATCTATCTATCTATCTATCTATCTATCTATCTATTCTTTCTTTCATTCTTTCTTTCTTTCTTTCTTTCTGTCTATCTTGCATTCTTTCTCTCTTTCTTTCTTTCTTTCTTTCTTTCTTTCTTTCTTTCTTTCTTTCTTTCTTTCTTTCTCTCTTTCATTCTTTCTTTCTGTCTATCTTGCATTCTTTCTGTCTTTCTTTCATTCTTTCTTTCTTTCAGTCTATCTTTCTTCCTTTCTTTCTTTCTGTCTCTTTCATTCTTTCTTTCTATCTTTCATTCTTTCTTTCTTAATTTTTTTTCTTTCTTTCTATCTTTCATTCTGTTTCTATCTATCTATCTATCTATCTATCTATCTATCTATCTATCTATCTATCTATCTATCTATCTATCTATCTATCTACTATTCTTTCTTTTTTTCATTCTTTCTTTCTTTCTGTCTATCTTGCATTCTTTCTCTCTTTCTTTCTTTCTTTCTTTCTTTCTGTCTATCTTGCATTCTTTCTGTCTTTCTTTCATTCTTTCTTTCTTTCAGTCTATCTTTCTTCCTTTCTTTCTTTCTGTCTCTTTCATTCTTTCTTTCTATCTTTCATTCTTTCTTTCTATCTTTCATTCTTTCTTTCTAATTTTTTTTTCTTTCTTTCTATCTTTCATTCTGTTTCTTTCTATCTATCTATCTATCTATCTATCTATCTATCTATCTATCTATCTATCTATCTATCTATCTATCTATCTATCTATCTATCTATCTATCTATCTATCTATCTATCTATCTATCTACCTTTGACACCCCTGCTCTAAGACCTCCTACCCCACCTTTAAATGACCGACATGACATGATAATACGGACAGATGTGTCAGGAGTCATAATCTGACTGATATATTTCAGGTCCTTCTTGAAGAGGCCTGTGTTTTCTGCTGCTTTACATTAAGCCCATAGAGTAAATGCAGAGTGAAGTCAAAAGCTCAGTGGTCTTGAACAGCGCAAAGCTCTCAACATGAAAATGACTTTGTAAACACAGGGATTACTGCAGCCAAAGCTTAACACAGCCATGTCTGACAGTGGAAGTACACAGCTTGAGATCAATGGAGCAAAAACATCTTGTTATTCAGTGACAGCGCTGTGTATCTCCAGAGATACATGTGCTCTATGAAGAGTATGAAACACTATGCTTTGAGTATTGAATTTGAGTCGTTGCTTTTGTTTGAGTAGACCACACAATTACCATTTAGATTACATTTCTACAATGAAAACACCGATAATACCGTTCTTTTTTTGTTTTTTTTTTGTTTTTTTTTCCCTTTTTACCTCCTTTGTTGTGAAACAGGCAGTGTTATTGACCCACATACAATGAGAAATTAATTTCCCTTCATTAATATGACAGTATTAGTTGGGGAGTTCTCACTACTCTTAGTTTTCAGGAAAAAAAAAAAAAAAAGCCTGCGGTAGAGCTCAGCTTAACTGGACACACAGACATAATTCTAAAGAGAAGACTAAAATGGGATTCAAGAAACAAAAACACAAAGCACATCCAGGCCAGCTGAGCCCCCAGCATGTTAATCACATAAGCTCATTCTCATAAGGACACTCATTTCAAGAGGCAATAATAAGCACTAATTAGATTTTTAAGCAGTAACCATAGCGAGAATATTTAAGAATATTTAACCACATAATCCAGCTTGAGTTGACTAAACTATCGTCTGTGAGTTATTATAGTAATATACAGGGGCTCTGCCGGAGAATACTGCTGTCAGGAGGGGGAAATATCACATGTAGAAAAATCACATGGGGAAAAAAATCATGTAAATAAACTCTTGAGAGGCCTATTACATAACAGATTGAACCCAGCGCCTGTATCATTACTGAACACAGACTGGATATTATTATGAGCGTAAGGTTTCAGCTGATGTTATAACCGTGGAAACGACCAAAGGCAAAAACTGGAGCTGAAACTGGAGCCAGTGCATAAGGATGTTTGAGTGGTTCATTCGTTCTATCTATCTATCTATCTATCTATCTATCTATCTATCTATCTATCTATCTATCTATCTATCTATCTATCTATCTATCTATCTATCTATCTATCTATCTATCTATCTATTCTTTCTTTCTTTCTTTCATTCATTCTTTCTTTCATTCTTTCTTTCTTTCTGTGTATCTTGCATTCTTTCTATCTTTCTTTCTGTCTATCTTTCATTCTTTCTTTCATTTTTCTTTCTTTCTGTCTCTTTCATTCTTTCTTTCTTTATTTCTTTCTATCTATCTATCTATCTATCTATCTATCTATCTATCTATCTATCTATCTATCTATCTATCTATCTATCTATCTATCTATCATCTATTCTTTCTTTCTTTCATTCATTCTTTCTTTCATTCTTTCTTTCTTTCTGTGTATCTTGCATTCTTTCTATCTTTCTTTCTGTCTATCTTTCATTCTTTCTTTCATTTTTTATTTCTTTCTGTCTCTTTCATTCTTTCTTTCTTTATTTCTTTCTATCTATCTATCTATCTATCTATCTATCTATCTATCTATCTATCTATCTATCTATCTATCTATCTATCTATCTATCTATCTATCTATTCTTTCTTTCTTTCATTCATTCTTTCTTTCATTCTTTCTTTCTTTCATTCATTCTTTCTTTCTTTCTGTGTATCTTGCATTCTTTCTATCTTTCTTTCTGTCTATCTTTCATTCTTTCTTTCATTTTTTCTTTCTTTCTGTCTCTTTCATTCTTTCTTTCTTTATTTTTTTTCTTTCTATCTATCTATCTATCTATCTATCTATCTATCTATTCTTTCTTTCATTCTTTCTGTCTATCTTGCATTCTTTCTGTCTTTCTTTCTGTCTATCTTTCATTCTTTCTTTCTATCTTTCATTCTTTCTTTCATTTTTTCTTTCTTTCTGTCTATCTTTCTTTTTTCTTTCTTTCTGTCTCTTTCATTCTTTCTTTCTATTTTTCATTCTTTCTGTCTTTCTTTCTGTCTATCTTTCATTTTTTCTTTCATTTTTTCTTTCTTTCTGTCTATCTTTCTTTCTTTCTTTCTTTCTGTCTCTTTCATTCTTTCTTTCTGTCTTTCATTCTTTCTTTCTTTCATTTTTTCTTTCTTTCTATCTTTCATTCTGTGTTTCTATCTATCTATCTATCTATCTATCTATCTATCTATCTATCTATCTATCTATCTATCTATCTATCTATCTATCTATCTATCTATCTATCTATCTATCATCTATTCTTTCTTTCTTTCATTCATTCTTTCTTTCATTCTTTCTTTCTTTCTGTGTATCTTGCATTCTTTCTATCTTTCTTTCTGTCTATCTTTCATTCTTTCTTTCATTTTTTCTTTCTTTCTGTCTCTTTCATTCTTTCTTTCTTTATTTTTTCTTTCTATCTATCTATCTATCTATCTATCTATCTATCTATCTATCTATCTATCTATCTATCTATCTATCTATCTATCTATCTATCTATCGTTGTTTTTAACCCTTAGGGGTCTGAGCCTATTTTGGCCATTTTTGAGTACTTTTGATTTTGCCTTTATATACTATATAAAGAAATGTTTACTATACCCATGTTTGGTATGTTTTTTTCAGCACAACTGTATGTATCTCATCTGCCCATTATTTGTTCACTTTACCTACTATATCAAGGCTGTCAAACTCATTTTAATCCAGGGACCACATTCAGCTAAATTTGATCTGAAGTGAGCTGAACCAGTAAAATAATAACATGATAATATATAAATAATGACAACTCCAGTTTTTTTGTTTTTTTTTTTTTAGTGCAAAAAAACCCCCAAAAAACAAAAACATTACATTATGAAAATACTTACTTTTATAAACTATCCAAATAAAAATTTCATTTGAAAAATTAGTGCAATTTTAACAATATTATGCCTCGACTTATTATTTATACATGTACATTTACACACAGTGTTATGTAAAAATTTGGTAACAGGCAGAATATTGTTAAAATTTTGGAATTTGGAACTAAAATTTGAACAATTTCCACAATATTCCATCTCTTATTAACACAACTACAGATCACAGTGGATCCATAAATGCACAAAACATTTAGTAACAGGCAGAATATTGTTCAAATTGCACGTTTCAGGTTGTTCATATTTGTTTTTATTTCTGTATTTATTTGCATTTTATTGTGAAAGAATAGTTTTGTAAATGTAAACATGTTCACAGTGTAATGTTTTTTTTTTTTTTTTACTTAATTTTTGGTTAATTTTTTGCACTTTCATCCTGCAGGGCCGGAATGGAACCTTTGGCGGGCCGGATTTGGCCCCCGAGCCACATGTTTGACACCTGTGAATTATGTAATAAAAGTCCTGAACCGATTATGTAATAACCAAAAGTTATTACGTTACCAAGGGGGGAGGGGGCACACCAGATGGACGTCACCACAAAATACCGGGGGGGGGCTCAATAAATGCCAAGTACCGTATTGTGGATGAGCCGGGGGGGGGGCATGGAAATGGAAATTCGCCACTGACATAACATGCTGCTTGATATTGATATTGATACTTATACAGACTAACGCCCCCTATTTCAGTCTCAGTGCCCCCACCCACCCACCCCACCCCCGCTTTCGTCATCCAAACACCCCCAACAGAACAACCCCTGTTGAGAAACACTGTTGTAGAAGATGACAGTGTTTCCATGGTAACTACAGAACCTCTGAATGTCCAAATGGGTCATATCTGATGACCATGACAAGATGACAAACTGTATTTTACACTAATTACTTATATGACAGGATTAGTGGATCAACACGTATGAAATATTTTATATCAGTAGATGCTGTTGGTCATCAGCGGATGTTTGGGTTTTATGGGTTAAAAAAAAATCTGTCAATGACAGAATATTTAGTTTACACGAGTCCTGAGTTCAGCCTAAAACAGCATTTATTTACATTTCTTTTATTGATTTTATATTTTTTATGTAATGAAAGCAAAGTCTTCTCTATGCAGACCTAGAGATTTTAGACACTTCAGTAAAACAGAAGACAAGTCATGCAGATTTAATTCTGCACTCTTTTTGCACCGGGAGTATCTATTTTCCTTACAGGTTCTCAGCAGTCAGGGTTAGTGGTGCAAAATCCATGGTCTGCTTATTTCTGTACCTGAACATAGGGGACACAGAAGCCTTGTAGCACATGTAGTTAGAAAACCCAGATGGTTTTACTCCCACTATCATCCTCCACTCCAGGAGTCGGCCAGTAGGTGACCACCAGTGTACAGTAACAACACATGTAATATATATAATAATAAATAAATAAATAAATAAATAAATAAATAAAAACAAATAAATAAAAATAAATAAATAAATAATAATAATAATTGCATTTATAAAGGAATTTTCTTTCAGCAGAATCTCAAAGTGCTAGAGAGAAGACAGTCCAATAAAAAATAAAATACTGAATCAGGAATAAAAGACTAAGCGAATAAAACCAGGCATCATGGTGGGCCATAAAAAGCCTGTCCAAACAGGAATGTTTTTAACCCCTTTTTATTCTATTCTGTAAGACAGAGAACATCAAAGCTTACACTAAATTTATAACAGGACTATTATTATTCAATAACATCATTAACCCCTTAATGCCTGAATTTATATACAATTATATATATATATATATATATATACATATATATATCATTTGTGTTTTTGCTATCCAGTAGATGCAAAATTAAGTGGAAATTGTTAATTTGACTATAGCACATAAAATAGATAGAGTTTTGGGTATGTTGCATGTTTGAGACAACAGGCAATGAAGGTAAAAAAAAAAAAAAACAAACAAACAAAAAAAAAAAAAACACATTCTTTGGTCTCAGGCATGGAGATGGTTTTATCGATGCCACATTTTTTTCAGTGTCCTGACTGTAACATTAACTATTTTAACTAAAAAAAAAAAAAAAAAAAAAAAAAAAAACAGAGCTAAAGCTTGTACTTTGGAACATGGCTGTCAAACTCCTTTTAATTCAGGTTCCACATACAGACCCATATCATCTAAAGGGGGCTGGACCAGTAAAATAATAACACAATAACCTATAAATAATGACAACTCCATTTTTTTTTCCTCATTGTTTTAGTGCAAAAAAGTAAAATTACATAATAAAAATGTTTACACTTACAGCTATTCTTTCACAAAAAAATGTGAATAACGTGAAAATCTATGAACAATCTAAGTACAATTTTAACAGTAGTACACTTATTATTTATGTATTTATTTTGCATAACAACAAATCAAACATTAGGACAAGCCAAGAAACAAATTGTGCAGGTGAGATCAGAAAACCCTGTGGGGCTTATAAAATTAATCTCAGCTCATTACAGCATTAGCATAAAGAAAGACAATAGAAATAAAACAATAATAATATACAAAGTACAATAAAAATATAAACAAAGAATAAAAGAAAAAGAGTATGTGTAAGTGTGTGTAAGGGTGGGAGAGTGTGTGAATGAGGAATATTGAAATTGGCTGAATCAGATCTGTCCTAAACCTGAAATTAAACTGACTGAGGTAAACTAAGATGCAATTTCAATAGAACTGTTCCATATCCCAGTTATTAGTTTTACTGAAAGAAACATCAATATCATAAGAATACTTTTTGCTTTTCCTTGAATAATTTGTTGTGCAAATTAAAAATAACGTAGATTTTTGATTGAACAATACAAATGAACTCAACAAGACTGCTCCCTGAGACATTATTTTTCAAAAATAAAAATAGGCAATGTGTAATTATCTTACAACTATGACAATAAGGTACTTTTTTTTTTTTTTTTTACAACAAACACATTTTGGTAACAAAGATGAACACTTTAACATTATCAGTGGCTGCAATGAGCCTGTTTCCGTTGCACATCTGAGAACATCAAAGTGCAATCTGTACAAACTGTGCAAAAACACAAACATTGCACATTTTTCTTTTCCAGTCCAATCCTTGTCCACTCTCCAAACCTAAACTCTTGGTCTAGTCTAGTGACAGATCACCATGGCAGTAGATTTGTTTGTTGTGCGTCCCTAAAATGAGTCCAGGGTGCTCCAACGCTAAAACATTAGTTCCACCTGATACATGTTCTAACCTGAAGAAAAAAATAAACACCTAGGAATGATCCCATGCCCCCCCAGCAAGCCTCCGTGCCCCCCCGGGGGGGCCCACCCCACTTCTTGAGAAACACTGCCCTAAACCTAACCCTAACCCTAACCCTAGCCCTAACTTGGCCTGTCCTCAGTGACATTTTCAGGCCTAAACAAGTTGAACTAGAGGCACTCGGAGAGCGCAGACCTCCGCCAAGGCTGATCAGTGCCCCCCCCCCCCCCCCCCCCGTGGGCCCCCCCACCCCTGATCACCACCAAAATTTAATCATTTCTTCCTTATCCCATTTCCAACAAACCCTGAAAATTTCATCCAAATCTGTCCATAACTTTTTGAGTTATGTTGCACACTAACGGACAGACAAACAAACAAACAGACAAACAAACAAACCCTGGCAAAAACATAATCTCCTTGGCGGAGGTAATAATTAACATTGAAAGGCAGGAACAACTACCATGGGTAAAGAAATGAAACTGACATGGTTTCCAAAGTGTTAATGCTGTAACCTGGCAATTTTGTGGAAAACAAGATGGATGCCCATTGTCCCCTCCCATGACCTTTGATTGGATTTAAATCCCACCGCTACTTCGCACAAACCAGTTTTGTTTTTGTTTTTTTCAAGTTTGTTCAGCACCAAAAGGAACCAGACTACCATTCTACTGTTAGAACGCTGGACAAGACAAGTAGGAAAAAAAAAAAGTAGTGTGAGATACTCCCTGGTAAAATGTCCAAATCAAAGAGGATACACAAGCAAAGGTGTTAGAAAAATGGGCAATGATGACTGGGAGTACAGTTGGTGTCGGCTGCTGCCTTATCGGTACAGACAGCTGCCTGTCAGCCAGCTGAGCCCAATTAGAAAAGAGAGAAGAAAAAGAAGGAAAAAAAAGAAAAAAAAAGAAGAAAGCACAAACCAGTTTTAACTTGGATTGCGCAATTTGTCCCTGCTCCCAGGACAAATATCCACCAATCCCCTACCGACCGACGTCCATAAAAGAAAATTCCAAAAAGGATCAAATGCAGAACTGGGGCTAATTTTTCAAAATGTATAGTTTTTTTGATTCACCCTGTTAAAAAAAAATCGCAATGTCAGTTTTTTCCAGTATCGTGCAGCCCTAGTAAAAAATATTCACATTGGTAACTTTGATTTTGTCAAAGTACTGCAGGTATTTTCATGACCTTTAACACGTCATATTTCATCAGTAGCATTACCAAAGCACAAGACTGAGTATGTGAGCTTTAGTGAGTGCAGGGGGATACCTGCTGTGTTCTCAAAAGGCCAGATGGTCTGACAATGACAGCGCTGCCAGGCCCTTCACACACCAGCCCTGAATGACACCTTAGAGATCACTTCCCCACATTCAGCCGGTGTGTGGTCACAGGAGTGTGTCAGACCTCTCAGGGTCTTCTGGCCTCAACCCTCTGAGCCAAGGCACCACCCTAAGAGTTTCACCCTACACACCAACAGCTTATCCGGACACTGTGGACCAGTCTGTCCCAAAAAAATGTTCATGCATTTAAATGTCTTTACTAGGGCTGTGTATTGGCAAGAATCTAGCGATACGATACAAATATTACTAATTATATTACTAATTAATTAATATTATAATATTAATACTAGGATCATGATATAATATATCACAATACTGTTAAAAAGGCAATTTTTTTCGCTTGTTTCTTTTTTCTTTTTTTTTTTTTAAGATTATTTCCTTAAGAATTTAATTACAGCAGAAATCTGGACAAATACTAAACACATTTTTATTTGATCCCAACAGGATCTAATGCTATATCACAAAATGTTCCTGCGTTCAAACTGAAATTCTGTTTTACAGACATTACAGTTTAACCCTCTGGTATCCAGGTGCGCTTTTTAGGCACACTTTGCACTTCGTGTTAAAAAACTTCATATTATTTTTCCCAATTTAATAAGATTAGAATTCAAAAGTTGTTCATTTTTGCATGATCTTTAAAATTCTGGCCACCAACTAAAATGTGCACATTGTAAACAAAAGAAAATTACAAGACTAGCATCTGTCTCCCAAGTGTGCCTAAAACGCACTATTTCTTCCATTTGATATGTATGATTAGGGCTGACCTTCATTTACAAAAATAAAATCAAATTAGAGCAGAAAAATACATCAATATATAATATTTAATAGTTTGATTTATAGGTGTGCATTTTACGCACACTTGGTGACAGATGCTAGTATTTTTGAACATTTGACCAAACACCAAAAATGATAATGCAAATTAACCAGTGTTGGAGTTAATCATTGACATATGCCAGGATGAAAATTCAAATAATATGTGATCCACTTTTTAGGTAGTATATTGAAAAAAAATATTTTTTTGTGTTTTTTGCATCCAAAAAAAGGGTTTGTTTACATTACAAACACGGCATTTAAAGGGTTAAAAAATGTGACAATCATTGAGTATTTGGTATTTTTATTTACAGCTCAAGTTGATAAAATAGAAAAAAATGTAAAAGAATTTAAAAGAAACTGTATGAAAATTTTTTGAAATTATTCCACAAGTGTGCGAAAATGGCACACTTGGTGCTTAGTAAGGGCCTTGCTGGACGGGATACCGGAGGGATAAGGTCCTGTTCAGATGTTCATATTCTATTAGCTCAGAACTAACATTAATCAGAACATTATTTTAGTTCAATCCCAACAAAGGAACGAATATTATTTAAGAAAAGAGTGTTAAATACTAATAAATAAAAAACAAAAACAAAAAAACAAAAATGAACCTCCACAATATCTGCATTTGAATAAATACCTAAAAATATCGATACTGTACAGGAGGTCCTCGGGTTATGAACGAGTTCTGTTCCTACGCTGGCGACGTAACCCGAATTTCCACGTAAGTCAGAATTAACCCTTTAATACCCCCTACATACCTGACTGACTGAAGCCTAAGGCTTTACCGATGTTTGTCGGCATCTCGCCTTTCTCCGACCTTTTGATGATATCTAGCTTCGTTTCCATCGTAATGGCTTTCCTCTTGGCTGGACCAGCATCGCTAGAAGATCCTGCTTTCTTTTTTGGGGCCATGATGTGAAAAAGGAGGGTGAAAAAGGCGAGGATACCGAGAAGATTACAGAGCACAAACAGACACTCTACACCACAGGTGTCAAACATGCGGCCCAGGGGCCATTTCTGGCCTGCCAAAGGGTCCAATCCGGCCCCTGGAATGAATTTGTGAAAAGCAAATATTATAATGAAGATATTAAAAATCAAGGAAGTGAAAATTAGGTCAATTCAATCTAATGTGGGTCAGACCGGTAAAATACTATCATAATAATATATAAATAATAAAAAACGCTAATTCTTGTCTTT
This sequence comes from Sphaeramia orbicularis, assembly GCF_902148855.1. Lineage (NCBI taxonomy): Eukaryota > Metazoa > Chordata > Actinopteri > Kurtiformes > Apogonidae > Sphaeramia > Sphaeramia orbicularis. Next base: position 12,072,529 of record NC_043969.1, read on the forward strand.
CTTTTAGTGTAAAAAAAGTAAAATTACACAAAAATGTTTATATTTACAGACTTTCCTTTTACAAAAAATGTGAATAACCTGAACAAATATGAACAATATAAAATGTCTTAAGAGAATTATGCAGAATTGTACCAATATTCTGCCTGTTACTAAATGTTTTGAGTATTTGTAGATCCACTGTGATCTGTCAGTTGTGATTCACATGTATAAATGATAAACTGAGGTGTAATATTATTAAAGTTGCACTTATTTTTCTTAAGAATTTTCAGGTTGTTCATATTTGTTCATGTTATGTTCAAGTACGGTTCGTAGATGTAAACATTTTCATTATGGAATTTTACTTTTTTCACTCAAAAACATAGAGAAAACTTTGGTGTTGACATTATTTATCAGTTCTTATCCTATTGTTTATATTATTTTACTGGTCCGGCCCACTTTAGATCAGATTAGGCTGAATGTGGCCCCTGAACTAGAATGAGTTTGACACCCCTACAGTACAGGGTGGGGAAGCAAAATGTACAATATTTTGAGGCAGGGATTGAAAGACAGTGTATGACCAATTAGTTTATTGAAAGTCATGAGAATTTATTTGCCACAAGAAAATTTCCATAATAGAAAATGTTTTTATTCTATGTGTCCTCCTTCTTTCTCAATAACTGCCTTCACACGCTTCCTGAAACTTGCGCAAGTGTTCCTCAAATATTCGGGTGACAACTTCTCCCATTCTTCTTTAATAGTATCTTCCAGACTTTGTCGTAATAGTTTTGCTCATAGTCATTCTCTTCTTTACATTATAAACACTCTTTGACGTTTGCTTTCCTGATTACTCATATGGGCAAAAGTTTCGGAAAAGGTATGGATAATAGTGTTAGGTATGATTATGACATCAATATATGTTTGGTTTCAAAACAATTGATGTAGTGCCTGCTGAGAAAAAAACAACTAAATGTTCATTGTAAATTTTGCTTCCCCACCCTGTAATCCACTGTATTTTGTGTTTTTTCGGTGGAAATCAGGTATTTTCCTATATTTAATTTACTGATCATGTAGATGTTCATAAAAGCTAAGATTTAAGTTCATTATTGAAAATGTGAATCAGTTCTCAACTAACTTACCTGCTAAAATAAAGGATAAAACTAGAAAAGCACTTGGAGAGTGCAGACCAAAGCAGATCAGCCCCCCCCACCCCCCACCCCCACGATCACCACCAAAATGTTATAATTTTTTTCCTTGTGCCAGTATCAACATTTTCTGAACATTTTATCAAAATCCATCCATAACTTGTTGAGTTATCTTGCTAACAGACAGACAAACAAACAAACAAACTAGTAAAGCACTCGGACAGCACAGATCTCCTCTAAGGCAGATCACCCCGCCCCCCCCCCACACACACACTTCCCAATCACCACCAAAATTTTATCATCTGTTTTGTGTGCCAATATCAACATTTCCTGAAAATTTCATCCAAATCTGTCCATAACTTTTTGAGTTATATTGCTAACAGTCAAACAAACCCCAATGAAAACATAACCTCCTTGACAGAGGTAATAAAATAAAAAAGTGGTGTCAGTCACAACAAGCCCCACCCCTTGCACATATAGTAGCTTATTTTGTCATCGATCCAGCTGATGTCATCATGTCTATGCATGTGCTGATGTCAGCATATCAATAGCCTCTATATATTGTTGTTATATATGTTTGGTTTCAAAACAATTGACGTAGTGCCTGCTGAGAAAAAACAACTAAATGTTCATTGTAAATTTTGCTTCCCCACCCTGTATACTATGGGGGTGGGGACAAAATGGCGGACGAGACTCAGGCGTCGTAAAGTCGAAACAGCGTAGGTAGAGTACCGTGTAACCCGAGGACCTCCTGTAATGTGAAATGAAATATCGCGATATATTGCAGAATCCATATTTTCTTACACCCTTAGTCTTTACCAGTCTGAGGTCCGGATACGTGTACAACAAGCTGTGTTTTTATCCATACCATACCATACCAACTTTATTTATAAAGCACTTTAAGAACTTTACAGCTGGCCAAAGTGCCGTACACCAAACATAAAACAAGGGATTAAATAAGTAAATAAAACTAGTGATAACACAGGGTGTAAAGCAGGCTAAGAACAACACAATACAAACATCATAAAAACAGAGACAAATTCAAATCTGTTAAAAACAGTCTAAAAAAACAAAACAAAAAACAGACATGTCACTCACTGATTAAAAGCTAATGAGAAAAAGTGCGTTTTTAGATGTGATTTAAAGACAGGTCCAGACTGAGACTGTCTAACAACTAAGGGCAACTGGTTCCACAACTTTGGGGCGACAACAGAAAAGGCACGGTCCCCACGAAGCTTCTTTTTAGCTTTTGGAACCACAAGCTGCAGCTGATTATTAAAGAATCCCTGGGTGTATAAACGTCAGAGCGGTTGAATTCATTGGCAACGCACTTAAAGGTAGTTGCCAGCGCATTTTTATTGATTCATAATTAATGAATTGATTCGTTAATTACAGGAGTGTTTTAGTGCTTAAATCATCACCCCACTCATCAGGCAGATACACAGTCTACTCACTCTTGGCGCTTAAATGCTACCCTCTAAAACCCAGCTCCTGATTGTATTTGTAATTCTGTTGAATTTTGCTGGAGCCCTCTACCAGTGTGTCGAGTTTTTTTTTTTTTTTTTTTTTCTCTGATACCCTTCTAATATTTTCCCCTAAGCCAGCTCTGCAGGAAGTAGCACTGATGGTTCCAAAACCGACTATTGCCAGTATCCAACCGCTCGCTAAGGGATTCTCAGCCCTCACAATCACAGCTACTTAGTCACAACTCGAGGAATGTCTCTCTCTCTCTCTCTCTCTCTCTCTCTCTCTCTCTCTCAGTATTATCAGTATCCTTCAGGATTCCTGCCGCACCAGCGTGCTGTGGTTTCCCTCTTATTTGCATGGAGGACTCTAATGCAGATTGAGCATGCATCAGTTATTGAAACATTTGTTCGCAGACGCAGCTTTTGTATGATTTCCCTAAACTGTTTCCTCATACTGTGAGTACAGACATTAAACCGGGCCTGCAAAGTCAATCTGATGGCTAAATCCAGAGGCGTCGTGCATTTTAAAAGTGCAGAGATTTGTTTCGAGGCACTCTAAAGAATATTGACTAGGATCCGCTGGAGATTGGATTTAGCAGGGAAATGGTTCCACTGTGGAGCTGCCTGATTAATATGCCAGACAGCTGGCTTACTGAGGAGCATTTCCTTAGTAAAGTGAGAGAGTTAAGTGTGGCTGAAAACCTATGCCATAAGAAATGCAGCCTCTGGAGTGGCATCCTCTGTAGCTTCTGCTGTAAGACCACTTTTTCTGATGATTATTACGTATGGCCTCGTGTTACGGACGTGAGCCGGCTTAATGTTATCACAGGGAAAAAGGGGTTTGTATGGGGATAAGGTAAGGTAAGGTAAGGTAAGATAAGGTAAGATAAGATAAGATAAGGTAAGATAAGATAAGATAAGATAAGATAAGATAAGATAAGATAAGATAAGATAAGATAAGATAAGATAAGATAAGATAAGTTAAGATAAGATAAGATAAAATAAGTTAAGATAAGATAAAATAAGATATGATAAGATAAGATAAGACAAGATAAGATAAAATAAGATCAGATAAAATAAGATAAGATCAGATAAGTTAAGATAAGATAAAATAAGATAAGTTAAGATAAGATAAAATAAGATAAGATAAAATAAGATCAGATAAAATAAGATAAGATCAGATAAGAGAAGTTAAGATAAGATAAAATAAAATAAGATCAGATAAAATAAGATCAGATAAGTTAAGATAAGATAAAATAAGTTAAGATAAAATAAGATAAGATCAGATAAGATGTTAAGATATGATAAAATAAGATAAGTTTAGATAAGATAAAATAAGATCAGATAAAATAAGATAAGATCAGATAAGTTAAGATAAGATAAAATAAGATAAGTTAAGATAAGATAAATAAGATAAGATAAAATAAGATCAGATAAAATAAGATAAGATCAGATAAGAGAAGTTAAGATAAGATAAAATAAAATAAGATAAGATAAAATAAGATCAGATAAGTTAAGATAAGATAAAATAAGTTAAGATAAAATAAGATAAGATCAGATAAGATGTTAAGATATGATAAAATAAGATAAGTTTAGATAAGATAAAATAAGATCAGATAAAATAAGATAAGATCAGATAAGTTAAGATAAGATAAAATAAGATAAGTTAAGATAAGATAAAATAAGATAAGATAAAATAAGATCAGATAAAATAAGATAAGATCAGATAAGAGAAGTTAAGATAAGATAAAATAAAATAAGATAAGATAAAATAAGATAAGATAAAATAAGATCAGATAAAATAAGATCAGATAAGTTAAGATAAGATAAAATAAGTTAAGATAAAATAAGATAAGATCAGATAAGATGTTAAGATATGATAAAATAAGATACGTTAAGATAAGATAAAATAAGATAGGATAAGATAAGATAAGATAAAATAAGATAAGTTAAGATAAAATCAGATAAGATAAGTTAAGATAAGATAAAATAAGCTAAAATAAGATAAGATCAGATAAGACAAGGTAAGATAAGTTAAGATAAGATATAATGTGATACACTTTATTGATGCCTCAAGGGGGAAATTCAAATGAACAGCAGTCCAAGACAATATTGCATCAAATACAATTGTTGTGACTTTATTTGGGAAAGATAAAGGTACAAATAATTTGTATTTGTATTTATTAGAATTTCATGATGCATATGCAACTGCAGTTAATTTATTTCTGATTTAAAAGATACAATATATTTCATTTGTGATTTACATGAAAAGTTGAGTTAAAATAAGCAATAGTAAATGCTAAGATTAAGATAACTACATTTCCCATGATGCTTAGCATTACCCAAGAAGCACAGGGAATTTTCACGGAAGTGAGATGTACAGTATGTATGCCATGAGTTGTGAAAAGTTGTATGGGGATTTCAAGTTGCCACACGCAGTAAAATGAACGAGTATTTTTAAACCGAAAGTCTTGCTTTGTTATTTTTGGACGTAATTTGGATAATTACAACAACAATAGAAAAACTAGTGGTGCCAGTCACAACAAACCCTTTTTTTTCTTATAGTGGATAATTTTTTGGGCTGTTGTCTTTTTTTCTTATAGTGGATAATTTTTTGGGCTGCTCTCTTTTTCTTCTTATAGTGGATAATTTTTTGGGCTGTTCTCTTTTTTCTTACAGTGGATCATTTTTTGGGCTGTTCTCTTTCTTTTCTTATCGTGGATAATTTTTTTGGGCTGCTCTCTTTTTCTTCTTATAGTGGATAATTTTTTGGGCTGTTCTCTTTTTTCTTACAGTGGATAATTTTTTGGGCTGTTCTCTTTTTTTTCTTATCGTGGATAATTTTTTGGGCTAGTAGATAATTGTTGGGCTGTTGTCTCTTTTTTCTTATAGTGGATAATTTTTTGGGCTAATGGTTAATTTTTTGGGCTGTTCTCTTTTTTTTTCTTATAGTGGATAATTTTTTGGACTGTTCTCTCTTTTTTTCTTATAGTGGATAATTTTTTGGGCCTTTCTCTTTTTTTTCTTATATTGGATATTTTTTTGGGCTGTTCTCTTTTTTCCTTATATTGGATAATTTTTTGGGCTGTTCTCTTTTTTTTCTTATAGTGGATAATTTTTTGGGCTGTTCTCTTTTTTTTTCTTATTGTGGATCATTTTTTGGGCTAGTGGATAATTTTTGGGCTGTTGTCTTTTTTTTTTTAGAGTGGATAATTTTTTGGGCTGTTCTCTTTTTTTTTCTTATAGTGGATAATTTTTTGGACTGTTCTCTCTTTTTTTCTTATAGTGGATAACTTTTTGGGCTGCTCTCTTTTTTTCTTATAGTGGATATTTTTTTAGGCTGTTCTCTCTTTTTTTTCTTATAGTGGATAATTTTTTGGGCTGTTCTCTCTTTTTTTTCTTATAGTGGTTAATTTTTTGGACTGTTCTCTCTGTTTTTCTTATAGTGGATAATTTTTTGGGCTGTTGCACCTCTGGGCCACCATAGAATAAAAACACTATGGGGAAAAAAAAAGATTAGATTAAGCTTCTCATAATTCATGCATGAAAGGGTTAATATCCACCCATGTGCACTTATTTCCATCTTAAAACCTGTTGCTATTGCCCTGAATCCTTCCATCCATCATGATATCAATAAAATCTCAACATCTTAAAGGGAACAAATGATTACACTGATCACATGTTTGGATTCTAGCTGCATTTTTACCTGGAAAATCAACTTGATACAAGTGAGAGGTAAAAAGAAATCCCAGATCCACCCCTCTTTAAGGATCTGCTCCGATGAGTTTCATGAAAATCTGAGCAGTCGTGTGTAATTCTGTTGACAATCAAACAAACACAACGGACATGGATTTTGCTTTCGTGGAGGTAATAAAGTCCCGAAGGTGTAATTATGTGGTGGGAATAGGTATCCTGTCCCTCTATAACGGTAACATATGTATAAATACATGTTTGATTAGAAGACCAAACATGTTTATGGGTACATCAGGGAATTATCCCTCGGTTCTTTTCTTCCACGTCATTATAATATAAGGCTTTATAGTCTCTGCTGTATACCCCTAACACACCATGGAAAGTATTTCACATGCACAGCTGTGTTCCGACTCAAAGACCCTGAGCTATAAAGGACATCTTGCTTCTGGTTTCTGCTACAACACAATTTAGGGTTTTTTTTTTTTTTTTTTTTGAAATACTTCTTTTTCATCAGTTTTGCAAGGACATATTTGCCATGCTCTCTGATGCCACTGACATTTACTGTTCTTAACCGGGAGACTTTCATAAAAGATGAAAGTGGTTTGCTTTCGTAAAAACCCGCAGTGCTATATCTGTATGTGTTTGTGTAGCTTTGGCCATATTTTCTACCGAGATCGGACACATTTTATTCTGCAAACAAAATAAAACCATTGCTCAAGTTGAAGGGGTAGGACAGAAATATGAACGGGCAAAATCATCCCCCTTCTAAAACTGCCATCCCCCCTTTCCATCCCTGATGTAATTTTATCAGTGATTGTACTATTACTGTTATTTCAACATTTGGGTGTTTTACAGGGTGGGGAAGCAAAATTTACAATATTTTGAGGCAGGGATTGAAAGACAGTGTATGACCAATTAGTTTATTGAAAGTCATGAGAATTTATTTGCCACAAGAAAATTGACATAATAGAAAATGTTTTTATTCTATGTGTCCTCCTTCTTTCTCAATAACTGCCTTCACACGCTTCCTGAAACTTGCTCAAGTGTTCCTCAAATATTCGGGTGACAGCTTCTCCCATTCTTCTTTAATAGTATCTTCCAGACTTTCTCGTAATAGTTTTGCTCATAGTCATTCTCTTCTTTCCATTATAAACAGTCTTTATGGACACTCCAACTATTTTTGAAATCTCCTTTGGTGTGACGAGTGCATTCAGCAAATCACACACTCTTTGACGTTTGCTTTCCTGATTACTCATATGGGCAAAAGTTTCTGAAAAGGTATGGATAATAGTGTTAGGTATGATTATGACATCAATATATGTTTGGTTTCAAAACAATTGACGTAGTGCCTGCTGAGAAAAAACAACTACACTGAACAAAAATAAAAACGCACCACTTTTGTTTTTGCTCCCATTTTTCATGAGCTGAACTCAAAGATCTAAAACTTTTTCTGTGTACACACAAGGTTTATTTCTCTCAAATATTGTTCACAAATCTGTCTAAATTTGTGTTAGTGAACACTTCTTCTTTGCTGAGATAATCCATCCACCTCACAGGTGTGGCATATCCAGATGCTGATTAGACAGCAGGATTTTTGCACAGGTGTGCCTTAGGCTGGCCACAATAAAAGGCCACTCTAAAATGTGCAGTTTTATCACACAGCACAATACCACAGATGTCACAAGTTTTGAGGGAATATGCAGTAGTCATGCTGACTTCAGGAATCTCCACCAGAGCTTTTGTCTGTGAACTGAATGTTCATTTCTCTACCATAAACCATCTCCAAAGCTGTTTCAGAGAATTCATGAAGAAGACTGTGCGAGGAAAATGGTGGTCACACCAAATACTGACTGGTTTTCTGACCCCCCTGGACCACCCAATACAGTAAAAGTGCACATTTTAGAGTGGCCTTTTATTGTGGCCAGCCTAAGTCACACCTGTGCAATAATCCTGCTGTCTAATCAGCATCTGGATCTGCCACACCTGTGAGGTGGATGGATTATCTCAGCAAAGGACAAAGGAAAAGTGTTCACTAACACAGATTTAGACAAATTTGTGAACAATATTTGAGAGAAATAGGCCTTTTGTGTTCGTAGAAAAAGTTTTAGATCTTTGAGTTCAGCTCATGAAAAATGGGAGCAAAAACAAAAGTGGTGCGTTTATATTTTTGTTCAGTGTAAATGTTCATTGTAAATTTTGCTTCCCCACCCTGTACACATATTGATTAAAACACTGTGGGTGAGAGGACACACACACTAAGGTTCTAATAGTTTTGGATTTTTCATTCTAGTTTAGTTTTATTTAGTTTTGACTTTTTTTTTCTCTAATTCAGTTAGTTTTAATTAGTTTTTAGAGCAGGTTTGCTAGTTTTTATTAGTTTTCATTTGTTTTCTAAATGCTTAGTTTTAGTTTAGTTTAAGTATTAATTTTAGTTTTGTCGTATCTTTTATCGTCTTCTTCTCCGTCGTATTCAAATAAATCCCAGACAGGACTCTGCTGCTTTCTCCCGACTTTAGTCTCCATGTTTCCAGGTAGAGTGGGGACCAGAAGACGAATCTCAACGACAAGTGACAGACCGTGAAGTACCATACGGTGCCGCTAGCTAAAATTGCTAGAGCGAAATAAATCGCTTTCGTATCAATCCGACGTTGACAAAGACGAAAACGAAGGGAATTTTATCCATAATTTTTATACGTTTTTGTTAGTTTTGTAAACACACAATACAGTTTCAGTTAGTTATTGTTTTTTTCTTTTATTTATAGTTTTTATTTATTTCAGTTAACGAAAATGTTTTTTTCAATTCTAGTTTTCGTCATTTCGTTAGTTTTCGTTAATAATAACCTTGACACACTGTTGAGCGACATTATGTAATAAATTCCCATTATGTAATAAAAGTTCAAAATGTAATAAGAATGTCACATCATCTTGTAATAAAACCACATTATGTAATAAACTGACGCATTTAAAAAAAAAAATAAACTACCTCAATACATTATGTAGTAAATTTTTTCACATTATGTAGTAAGTTATTACAATTTGAGAAATTTATTACAAAATGCACTTGACACATTTTTATTTTCAGGAAAATGTAATAACATGGTTCATTTCCAAGATCATAAGATACTCTATAAGATACAACTGACATGGCAAAATAATAACAATGCGCTAAATTAATCTTTAAACTGTGTGGTTAAAGTTCTGATTCCATTACCTGTAGCTCCTGTGACTAATTTCTTCTAAATTGCTCTGAAATTATATTAATTTGGATTGTTATTACATAATGAACCATGTTATTACATTTTTTTAAAATAAAAATCTGTCAAGGGCATTTTGTAATAAATTTCTTAAATTGTAATAACTTACTACATAATGTGAAAAAAATTACTATATAATACGTAGTTTATTACAAAATGGGTCAGTTTATTACATAATTTGGCTTTATTACAAGATGACGGGACATTCTTCTTACATTTTGAACTTTTATTACATAATGCGGCTCAACACACACACATGCAATGTTGTTGTTGTAGATGAGAACCTAAACTGGAAAGAGCATGTTGACTAGAAAAATAAATAAATCACTTGGCATTATAACAAAAGTTAGTCATCATGTTGATTTAAAATGTACACTTTCTTTATATTACAGTTTAATTTATCCATATCTGTCGTATTATAATATAGTGTGGGCAAGCACTTTCCCATCAACTTTAACCCTTTCATGCATACTGGTCACTAGAGTGGACAGCTTTTCTCCAGCTGTTCTCTTATATATTCATGTATTTTGTTGTTTTACTTCCATATCAGCCAAAACAGTGGACACTTATGCATCGTCCTAAACACTGAAATTCATACCATTACTGTAAATTTCCTGTTCTAGATAAACTTGATCTGCACTAACATGTTTTAGTGTAAATTAATTGCTTGTTATTGTTATTAAACTGCAATTATTATTATTATTATTATTATTATTATTATTATTATTATTATTATTATTATTATTATTATTTATTTATTTATTTTTTATTATTATTATTATTATTACTATTTTGCATAATATATCCATGAAGTGAGTAATGAGTAGTATTAGAGTATGTTCAAATGTGACAAAACAACAGATTAGTAGTATTAAAAATGTTTTTATTTCATAGTTTTCACACAATATATCAGTAAATACATGTTTCTTTGCTTCCAAAATTAAACACATGGTGTCCAGCTGAGTGGACATTTTTGGAACTGCATGAAAAATAGGTTCATAAAAAAAAAAAAAAAAAAAAAAAAAAATATCAATTGCAATCTTTTTTTCATGTCTAAAGAAGAATAAAAACACTTAGGAAAAAAATCTTGATTAAGGTTCTCATAATTCATGCACGAAAGGGTTAAATAAAATATTGATCTTACGAAAATATTTAGTTCGAATTGCAACCCATTGTAAGCCACTGACCTCTTCTGCTAATTTATTCTTCAAACTACATTTACTTAACCCTTTCATGCATGAATTATAAGAACCTGAGTCGAGATTTTTTCCTGAGTGTTTTTATTCCTCTTTAGGCATGAAAAAAACAATGCGATTTTTTTTTTTTTTTTTTTTTTTTTTTTATGAACCTGTTTTTCATGGAGTTCCAAACACATCTACTCCGCTGGACACCATATGTTTAATTTTTGAAGCAAAGAAGCATGGATTTAAAACCCATCATCAGAAAGTGATATACTGTCTGAAAACTATTCATTCATTCATTTTTTGTTTATTTCGAGCATTTATTCAAAATTCCAAAATCATTCATCTACGCTCAAAAAGGAGGGGGAAGAAGAAAAACTATGAAAGAAAAACATTTTTCATGCAGCTATTCTGATGTTTTCTCACATTTTAACGTACTCTAATACTAGTTATTACTAACTTCATGGTGATAATATGCAAAAAAAAAAAAAAATTAAGAAAACTGTTAATTACAGTCCAATACCAATTAGCAATTGATTTAAAGCATGTTACTGCAGATCAGGTTTATCAAGAACAGCAAAATACCAGTAATAGTATGAATTGCAGTGGATGGGATGATGCATTTTTGAGGGACTTCTGGTTTTGAAAAAAGACAGATAACGTCTCAGATAAGTTAAGAGTCAGGAATCTCAGTCATTACTTTTATTTATTAGCCCACGACAGCCGCCGAAGGTAGAATCTCCTGATATAACAACACAGCTGACGTTTACATTCAGAGCTTACGTTTTGCACGGGCAGAGTTAACCCTTTCACGCAGTAATTATGAGAACCTTAGTTAAGATTTTTTTTTCTTGAGTGTTTTTATTTCGCCATAGGCATGAAAAAAACAATGTGATCAAGTTTTTTTTTTTTTTTTTTTTTTTTTTTTTTTTTCACTGAGTTACAAAAATGTCCATGCATTTAATTTTTGAAGTAAAGAAATGTGTTTAAAACCCAATATCAGAAACTGATATTAACCCTTTCATGCATAGTGGTCACTCCAGTGGACAGCTATTCTACAGCTGTTCTCTTGTATATTCATGGATTTTGTTGTTCTTTTTGTTTTTTTTGTTTGTTTTTTTTTTTTACACATATCTTTATTAAAGTTTTAAGACACTACATATCTTTTCTGACATGAATTGGTAACATTATATAGATCTCTCCTGATCATAAATCCTCAAAATCACAAGCCCTCTCCAGAGTTTTCACACAATTTATTAGTAAATAAATGTTTCTGTGCGTCAAAAATTAAACGTGTGGTGTCCAGCTGAGTGGACATTTTTGCAACTTCATGAAAAATAGGTTAATAAGATTTTTTTTTTTTTCATTATTATTATTATTATTATTATTATTATTATTATTATTATTATTTTATTTTATTTATTTATTTATTTTTTTTTACTTTTCATCAGTCATTTTTATTTTTATTTATTTGTTTTTATCAATTTTTCAGAAGAACATTTTCAATCGCATAATTTTTTTCATGCCTAAAGAGGAATAAAAACACTCAGGAAAAAATGTTGATTAAGGTTCTCATAATTCGTGCATGAAAGGGTTAAAAAAAAAAAAAAAAAAAAAAATCTGATGTTTTCTCACATTTTAACACATTCTAATGCTAATTAGTACTCTTTTCATGGAGATAATATGCAAAAAAAAAAAAAAAAAACTTTTTTTTTCTAACAATAATTGATTTACACTGAAACATGTTAGTGCAGATCAGGTTTATGAAGAACAGCAAAGTTACAGTAATGGTTTGAATGACAGTGTATTATGGGATGGTGTATAAGTGTCCACTGTGTTGGCTGATATGGAACTAAAACAACGAAGCCCATGAATATACAAGAGAACAGCTGGAGAAGAACTGTCCACTGTAGTGACCACGATGCATGAAAGGGTTAATATGGAACAGTGGTTTATGGAGGGCGGGGGCTTTAAGTTGCCTTTTCTGTGCAGGCGTCCTCAGTCTTGGTTCCATTCTTGGGTCAGTGGCCCACAGGGTGGTACTGAGGCACCCGTCCGACTTTTGCCTTCAGGCACTTGGACTTGTGCTTCTACTTTCCACTCACTTGGGTTTCTTTCTTTCCTTCTTTGCTGTTTCTCTGACATACTTTGCATCCAAACTGATGTTTACATTCCATCCACTATCACACATTACTTCAACTCCTTCCATTTATTACTTCATCCCCTCAGCATTTGATATTAAATTTATTACAATAAACAAACTTGGTTCCAATTTGAACCTTGTGTGATTGTATTTCTTTATGTTGCGGTCTCCAATGAGCCGGGCCGTAACGCCATGAAGGTGTTATCCATTTTAGTTAGACTTACATATTAAACAAGAAAAGCACTCGGAGAGCACAGACCTCCGCCAAGGCAGATCTGCCCCCCACCCACCCCCGTGTTTGTTTGTTAGCAAGAAAACCCAAAAGTTATGGATTTTCATGAAATTTTCAGGAAATGTTGACACTGGCACAAGGAAGAAATAATGAAATTTTGGTGGCGATCAGGATAGATAGATAGATAGATAGATAGATAGATAGATAGATAGATAGATAGATAGATAGATAGATAGATAGATAGATAGATAGATAGATAGATAGATAGATAATTGAAATAAAAAAAATGTTTAATTTGATATTTACTTTTGTTGTCCATCCGTGATGCTGCCATTTGTCAAAACTCTTGCTATTTAGCAATGATAAGAACAATTTTTTTCCTTGAACCTATTATTAGGCTGTAAAATAGAAGGTTTTAATGTATACACTGAATATATTTTAGGATAAAAATATCAGAGGAACTTCACTTTTGAGAACTTTGTACACTGTAAAAAAAAATCTGTAATTTAACAGAATTTTCAACGTTTATTTTACAGTATTGTATTTTTAAGATACAGGAAAATATCAATGAAATGACAAAAATAGACTGTGATTATACATGTCAAATGTAAAATAACATATAAAAGCTGTAACTGTGAATGACCATAAAATTTCCATTTTTTTTTAAATATTTTTTTTTTCTTTTTTCACAGAAAAATACAGTTAAAATACATTTGCAAATGTATCATAATTTCACAAATATTTCTTTCCTATTCATGAGATTAAACTGTTAATTTAAAGTTTAATAATGAAAAATAAATAAATAAATAAAACAAGATAAAATTACTGACAATTAACCATAAAAGAAGTATTTGTTCTGTAAGTTTAACAAGACTTGTTTGTTAATTAACAAATATCTTGTGTAATTACAGGAGGTTTCACAACAAAAATGTTGAATAAATGTATTTTTGTGAATGTATAACATGTATAAGCACTGATAAACTGTCCAAATACAGTTTTTATCAGTGGATTGTACGACTTAGTCTCACTGAAAATTATTTATGTATATATTTATAGGTAATTTGATTGTTTGAATACATATAAATATTCTTTATTAAACATTAAAAAGTCAAAACTACACAAAATTTCATGTAAAGTTGGGCAAAAAACTATATTTTAATTATGGAAAATTACCATATTCTAATGAGATAGTTATTTTCCAGTATTTAACAGTATTTTTTTGGTACCCCAGCTGCTGGAATATTACTGTTTTTTTACAGGGTTTTTTTTTTTTTACAGTGTAATTCTTGCAAAAAAAATAGACGTTAATTTTTTGTCCATTTGTGACGCAGTAGTTTTTGATATTTTCATTTAAAAATATTTTGAAAGTAAATTTTGCCCTTAGAGTATGTTTAAGATGGTATTTAGACCAGGGGTGTCAAACATGCGGTCCGGGGGCCAAATGTGGCCCGCCAAAGGTTCCAATCCGGTCCCTGGGATGAATTTACAAAGTGCAAAAGTTCCACACTTTTGAACTGAAATAAGCAAAAATGATAATAATAATAATAATAATAATAATAATAATAATAATAATAATAATAATAATGATTAGCTTGAATTAAGAAAAAAATGTTGAATTAAGCAAAAAAATAAATAAATTTAGCAAAAAATCTTGAATTAAGCAAAACAAAAAAAAAATTAGCTTGAATTAAGGAAAAAATCTTGAATTAAGAAAAAAAAAAAAAAAATCTTCAATTAAACCAAAAAACTTGAATCAAGCAAAAAAAAATCTTGAATTAACAACTTCAAATTTTTTGTCTTTGTTTTAGTCCAAAAAATACCATTAAATTATGAAAATATTCACATTTACAAACTATCCTGTCACAATAAAATGTGAATAACCTGAACAAATATGAACCACCTGAAATGTCTAAAGAAAATTCAGCCCAATTTGAACTCTTTTCTCCCTGTTCCTCAGTGTTTATGTCTTTGTAGATCTGATCCATAATGCACATGTAGAAATGAGAAGTTGAGCCTGAATAGTGTTAAAATTGCACTTATTTTTCTTAAGAAATTTCAGTTTTTTTCAGGTTATTCACATCTTTTTTGTTTGGATACTTTATAAAAGTAAGTATTTTCATAATTAATGGGTTTTTTTTGCACTAAAACACAGACAAAAATGTGGAGTTGTCACTATTTATAGCAAGGGTGTCAAACTCATTTTAGTTCAGGGGCCACATTCATCTAAATTTGATCTGCAGTGGGCCGAACCAGTAAAATAATAACATAATAATATATAAATAATGACAACTCCATTTTTTTTTTTTTTTAGTGCAAAAAAAACCCCAACATTACATTATGAAAATACTTACTTTTATAAACTATCCAAATAAAATAAAAAAATGTGAATAACCTGAAAAAACTGAAATTTCTTAAGAAAAATAAGTGCAGTTTTAACAATATTCTGCCTTAACTTATCATTTATACATGTGAATTATGGATCAATAGTATATTCATATATAAATAATGTCAACTCCAAACTTTTCTCTGTGTTTTAGAGTGAAAAAGTAAATTTACATGATGAAAAGGTTTACATCTACAAACTATCCTTTCAAAAGATGTGAATAGCATGAAAAAAACTGAAAAAATAAGGGTAATTTTAACAATATTCCGCTTCAGTTTATCATTTACACATGTACATTATAACGTACAAATACACAAAACATTAACAAAAGGCAGAATATTGTTAAAATTACACTTATTTCTCTCAAGAAATTTCAGGTTGTTCATATTTATTCAGGTTATTTACATTTTTTTTTGCGAAATTATACTTTGTTTTAGTGTAAACACATGAAAATATTTATATTTACAAAGAGAAACATTTGGAGTTGTCATTTTTTTTATGTTATTGTAATCGTATTTTACTGAATCCTGCCCACTTGAGATTGAATTGGTCTGAATGTGGAACCTGAACTAAAAGGATTGTTAATATCTTCAGTGTAATTTTTGCATTTCACAAGTTCATCCCAAGGGCCGGACTGGACCCTTTGGCGGGCCGGATTTGGCCCCCGGGCCGCATGTTTGACACCTGTGATTTATAGGTTATCCTGTTATTATTTTATTAGTCTGGCCCACTGCAGATCAAATTGGGCTTATTGTGGCCACTGAACTAAAATGAGTTTGTCACCCCTGATTTAGACGTTTCCAATTATGCGTAATATTTGTCTTAAACTTGTCTGTTTCAAAAGTTATGAATCAAAAAGTAGTGGGCTGTCCATGTGTTACGCCCTATAGCCTAATAATTAACTGTTTTAATCATGATCAAAAGGCTACACAGTTGGTCTCCCACGCTCTGCGCATCATCAGCGCTAGTTATCTGTCCACATTTACTACTTGAGTACTGAATAAGATAATCCATCAGACGGACGGACAGACAGACAGATACAGAGGCCTTGATCAATGTGCTCTGCTTCCATGTGTGGCCGTGGACGGAATTCTAATCCTTTCATTCTTTTCTTTACAGAGGAAAAATAACAGTAACAAAATATGACAGCCCATGAATACACTCCCTGCTAAAGTACAGAGCAATTACTGTATGACCTGGGTGAAGCTCGCTGCTTATTAATGAGTGCAGTCTAATTACTGAACTGATTTGAGTCAGTTCCTACCACTGGCTTAGGTGGATTACACCAAAGCTTTTACTGAAAAGAGAGGATGTAGAACAGGGGCTTGCAACCTTTATTATCAAAAGAGTCATTTTGCCCCCTCTTACGCCAAAAAAAATAGTCTGGAGCCGCAAAAAAATAACAAAAGTTTTAATCTTTTTTTTTTTTTTTTTTTTTACATTTTATCTGTTACAACCACTGAATACAACAAACAGAAGTGCAGTGTGGAATGGATTCTAGAGTATGATTACTCTAAAAGTACAAAGTAAAAGTATTTCATAGTATTTGTTTTAATAGTATATGAAGTACTAATACCACAAATACCAAATTCACGAGGTACTTATTGGAAAATTAATTTTATTCATCATTGAATTTAGTCTTAAATGCTATTTCTGGTGAAAACAAACACTTTTGGAGCTTGGAAGGAAATCTGGAGTATAATTACTCAAAAAATACACAGTAAAAGTAGTTCATAGTATTTGTGCTAATAGTGTATGAAGTACTAATACCAAAAATACCAAATTCACGAGGTACTTGTTGGAAAAATTAATTTTATTCATCATTGAATTTAGTCTTAAAGCCTATTTCAGACAAAAAAACACACTTGCTTGGAAGGGATTTTTGAGTATGATAACTCCAAAAGTACACTGTAAAAGTAGTTCATAGTATTTGTGTTAATAGTATACGAAGTACTAATACCAAAAATACCAAATTCACGAGGTACTTATTGGAAAAATTAATTTTACTCATCATTGAATTTAGTCTTAAAGCCTATTTCAGATGAAAACAAACTTGAAGCTTGGAAGGAAATCTGGAGTATGAGTACTCCAAAAATACACAGTAAAAGTAGTTCATAGTATTTGTGCTAATAGTATATGAAGTACTAATACCAAAAATACCAAATTCATGAGGTACTTTTTGGAAGTCATAATTTTATTCATCACTGAATTTAGTCTTAAAGTCTATTTCAGACAAAAAAACATACTTTTGGAGCTTGGAAGGGATTTTTGAGTATGATTACTCCAAAAGTACACAGTAAAAGTAGTTCATAGTATTTGTGGTGATAGTATATGAAGTACTAATACCACAAATACCAAATTCAAAAGGTACTTATTGGAAAAATTAATTTTATTCATCATTGAATTTAGTCTTAAAGCCTATTTCAGATGAAAAAACAAACTTTTGGAGCTTGGAAGGAAATCTGGAGTATGATTACGCCAAAAATACACATTAAAAGTAGTTCATAGTATTTGTGCTAATAGTATATGAAGTACTAATACCAAATATACCAAACTCAAGAGGTACTTCTTGGAAAAAATTATTTTATTAATCATTGAATTTAGTCTTAAAGCCTATTTCAGACAAAAAAACCAAACTTTTGGAGCTTGGAAGGGATTTTTTGAGTATGATTACACCAAAAGTGCACAGTAAAAGTATTTCATAGTATTTGTGGTGATAGTATATGAAGTACTAATACCAAAAATACCAAATTCACGAGGTACTTATTGGAAAAATTAATTTTACTCATCATTGAATTTAGTCTTAAAGCCTATTTCAGATGAAAACAAACACTTTTGGAGCTTGGAAGGGAATCTGAAGTATGATTACTCCAAAAGTACACAGTAAAAGTAGTTCATAGTATTTGTGCTAGTAGTATATGAAGTACCAATACCAGATATACCAAATTCATGAGGTATTTATTGGAAAAAAATAATTTTATTCATCATTGAATTTAGTCTTAAAGCCTATTTCAGACGAGAAAACACTTTTGTAGCTTGGAATGGAATCTGTTGTAGGATTACCCCAAAAGTACACAGTACTCATAATCATACAGTCGCTCTATGAAAAGTATCGCTATTTATGGAGATGATTCTCTTCAAAACTCAACACTGCCTCCGTAGTTCCCAGTTGTACTGCTCCATATTCTCCCGGAAAACAGACAGAATTATGTGAGTAATACTCAAAGGACAGACAGAACCCTCCGTCCGAAAATGTCTGCGTCTTTAACGTAGATCATAACTGAACCCTTACTTTTGTTGTCTGGAAGGCACATTCACTCCATGCAGCTCATCTACCATAACTGTCGAATGAGTAGTGCACAACAAAAACACTAGCAGCTGGCTTGACCATGCAGAGGAGAATCGTGGCTGGCTTGACCGCAGTAAAAAGAGCCACTACAAGGAGGATGAAGAACTGCATGTGGCTCCAGAGCCGCAGGTTGACATAGAAGGTACATATAGGGATGGAACGATTACCGGTATAATGATAAACCGCGGCAAAATTGCAGATGGTTAGTATTCCTGTTTAAATTCTAATTATCATGATAACTGTGTTTGATTACCGCACTTACACCTATGTAAAGATCTGCTTTTATGTCAAATATTTGAGTATAGTTTTAATTTATTACAATTTTGATTTTCTATACCTAATATTTGGAACCAATATTCACTTTTAAAGTCTTTGAAAAGGTTTGTTAAGCATCTGTGTGTTATTTATGCAACAAATTTTATACATTTTTCAAATCGGATTTTATATATTTTTACGTTGATATAGTAGGTTCAAGTGAAAAAAATAATAGACAGTTGTGCTGAAAAAACAGATCCCATACATGGGTATAGTAAATATTTGTTTATATAGTATATAAAGGCAAAATCAAAAGTACTGAAAAACGGACAAAATATACGGACGTGTATTGCATTCACACAAAAAAATAAATTCGGCCTTGTTTTTTCTGAATTAACAAGATAATTATCTGGTAAAAACAGAGCCAAATTTTTTATTTTTTCAGAAAACAGTATCTTGGTCATTCGTAAAAACAGCCAATTTTATTTTTTATGTGAATGCAATACACTTCCATAAAAATAGACTCAGACCAATAAGGGTTAATATTTGAATGTTTCTGGAACAGAAGGTACATTGTGCCAATTTCTTTTTTTTTTTTTTTTTTTTTTTAATATAACTTGGTTAAATTATTTCAGTGTGTGTATTAGTACTTTTTGAACATTTTAAGCACAATTTCAATAATACCGCGATAATAATAATAACAGTGATAATTTTAGTCACAATAAGCGTGATATGAAATTTTCATATCATTACATCCCTAGGTACATACAAGCTAAAGCCCACACATTCAGCCACTCATCCACTTAATAAAACCTTTAAACAGCCCCAGGAGGACAGGTGTAAAATACAGAAAATGACAAAACTGACATCAGGAAATCCATCACAGAGTAAAAACACTCACAGTGTTATTTCGTGACATTAAACTCCTAATGTGTCGACCTATACATGAGGTCTCTTTCTTAAATGGCTGCATTAGATGCAACCCTGAATGAAAGCTGCATTAAAAAGAGAAGCATTCAACTAAATGACACGTTTATGATGTGTAATGAAGGAAGAGTGAGCTACTAAAAAAAAAAAAAAAAACAAAAGTCAAAAGAACAGAGCATCAAGGAGACTCCCTCAGGACTCAATTTCAGGTCTTTATTGAGTGGGTTCACCTCAGCAGGTGTGATCGAAAAGCAACGGCTGGGTCATTTAAAGAATATACTTTAAAATTAGTGAAGAATATATCGGCTAAAATTTGCTTAGAGGTCTTATTTCTGTCTTTGTGCATAAGAAATCAATATAAGTGAATCCCCAAATGCAAGTTCTGCAAATTGACAGGATTTCAGTTCTGTTACAACATGTTGATGGTCATATGAACTATGTTTTCAGCTCAAAAATGTCCAATTTCATCACAATTAATGCTATATTTTCATGTCACAAATGGCCAAGTTATATTTGAACTGAATTTACCTGAAAAACACATATTCTATTCTTTTAGATTGCCCAATTTTTCTTACCAGATTCTATCCTACATATCACATGTTTTATTTTTACAGGTTCAATATGGAGTATGGTGCTGATCCATCCTGCTTATGTTACGCCAATACATACATTAAAAATGTCACATCACTTTTTAAATCAACAGTTTTCTAATAATAAGCATTTTTATAAAGAAATAACAATTCTATATTGTTATTTACTCTTTAGTATGATGATAAACTATACAATAAATAATTCTGATCCTAGTTTTTGCACAGGGATCATTAGTGTAAACGGTGACATGACTGCCGAGCATCAGTATGATGGGATCTGTAACAACCATGTCACATCCGTCCACTGCCACATTTTGTGTTTTTGTGTCAGCTGTTATTGTTTTAGATCCACAATACTAACATTTATGAATAAGAGGAGAATTAGCAATAGTAAGTATATAAGTTTATTCCTAATAAAGTACTGGTACTGACCAGAGCATCATGGGTAATGTCACGTCCGTCCACCAGCAAAAGTTTTCACATACACGTGCTATTCAAAATCCGATATTTCTGAAAATAGAGCTTCCACTGTCAAATAATATCAGTAGTCTTTGCACAAATGGATTAGCATTATTTCAACACAGTTCTTTGCATTTCTTACAACTTTTTTTTTTTTTACAAAAATGGCCACTCATTTCACCCCTTAAGTAAATTTTAGCCCATGTGTGAATTTATACAAGATAAGACGAATTATTCTCACTGGTTACTGATGCACAGAAAGGAGTAATATTCTATTAACCCTGTAACACCAAACGTATCATATTTGATACATGAGTTTTGAGGCCCTCTACATGATCAGTGTGATCTTTTTTGTCTTGAAAAACCTGATGTATACAATTAGATACATACAATACACAGACAATCCACCAGGGGGAGGAATTCATTCACCAGAGGCCTTTCCAGTGACACTACAAGACTGTCATTAATGAGGAAGGAGGCAGAACTTTGACAATTTTGAAAAGGAATTACCAATTTGTTAGACATGCTTGTGTTTTATGATGTTTTTGTTTGTTCAAAAATAATAATATTTGAGTGTTGAGACCCGATGTATCAAATATGATACAAAACTGAAGCTCATTCATGGAAATTGTTATTTTTTATGACTTGCATTTTTTATTAACTTTTTCCCAACATATCACATCACACATCAAATACTATCATTAGACCACCCACCCGTAACCAGAAGGGGTCTTCATATTGATATTTTGGCTTTTATCCCACACCCATCAGCTTTAAGTATCCATGTATATAATATATACATACACCATAAATATCTACACAGAGGTGTCTAATCCGAATATACACACATGCACATATAAGGCATGTGATCCCTGTCTTTTCAGTGTGAATCCTCTTAGCCTTTAGTCTTTGAGATCTAAAGATTCCAGGTATTTGCTCCATTTCAATTGATATGTTTCTGTCTTGTCCTGCGTCCTAAAAGACATTCTTTCATATGCCGCTAGTTTTCCAACTTCTGTCATCCATTCCTGGAAGTGAGGTTCTCCATATTTCTTCCAGTTTGGAAATTGATATTTAAAAAAAAAAAAAAAAAAAAAAAAAAGTTTCGTTCAGAAGGATCCATTAAGGCTCCAGTTTCAAAGAACTGGAATTTTCTGTCTATACTTTAATGGTTCAGGCTTTACAGAGTTAAAAAGAAAAACAGAACATTTAACAGCATCAGGAGGTGAAACCGAGGGGAAAAACATCACAACTTGAAAATTCACACCTGCAGCTCTGTGGTCTCAGTTCAAATGAAAAGACTAAATGTAATGATAGAAAAACAAATTATTTTTCATGCTGTTTATGGAAATATTAAGACACGTTTCCAACTACGACACAGAATAGAGCAGTAGAATTGCATTTGGGTATTGTCTGAATTAATCTGAGCAGTGGTTGGTAATTACAGCTGTCAATCACACATTTAACCCCCCCCACACCTGTCTGAAAACACTTATAATTGGCTAAAATTTAGATATCATAGAATATACTTTCCAAAAGTGGCTACACAATAACAAATTTCCTGTAGAATTGACAGTAAATACTAAGCAAAAACATTGCTAATAAAGTTCTGTAAAATTGTTTGCTAATAACTGTAAAAAATATTTACAATATATTACTGGATACTTTTTACAGGTTTTTGCTGTATATAAATTATAGCAATGTGTTGTTGTTTTATATTAAGAACAACTATTAATTGCATTTATTTATTTATTTATTTTTTAGTTTTACTGCTCCTGTTTGGCTATATCTGTGCTAAAGGGGATAACGGAGCCTAGACTATTAGAAGTATTTCCAAACGGGGCTAATGCATGCATCTAGCGTTAGCATAACTAGCTTTTTGGCACCTTCTAATACTAACAGTCTGTAATTGTAATTTGTGTTATATGTTTACAGTCAGGACCCAGTGAAAACACAACAATCCTGTAATTTTACAATGTGATACAGTGAACAAATGCTTGAACCATACTTTTTTTTTTTACACTTAACCCTTTCATGCATGAATTATGAGAACATTAATCAAGATTTTATTTTATTTTGTTTTTTTATTCCTCTTTGGGCATTAAAAAAACAATGTGATTAATATTATTATTATTTTTTTAATGAAGCTATTTTTCATAGAGTTGCATAAATGTCCACTCAGCTGAACACGTGTTTAATTTTTGAAGCAAAGAAACATGTATTTACTGATATACTGTGTGAAAACTATGAAATGAAAAAAAAATTAAAAGCTGCTAATTTGATGTTTTCTCACATTTTAACATACACTACAAAAAAAAAAAAGTTATGGATATTTTAAATTTTTGGGCTTTTTTTTTTTCAGTTGGGATTCTTGCACAACGCTTTTTAGTTTTTTGTGCGTGAACTGAATTGAAACACTTTTTTTTTAATGACCAGACATAGTTTTATTTACACATGGCAAAAATGACAAAAAAAAAGACAAAAAAAAAAAAAGAAATATCCTTAACCAGGGGGGTCAAACTCATGTTAGTTCAGTACTACTACTACTACTACTACTACTACTACTACTACTACTACTAATAATAATAATAATAATAATAATAATAATAACACTACTACTACTACTACTAAATAATAATAATAATAATAATAATAATAATAATAATAATAATAATAATAATAATAACACTACTTCTACTACTACTACTACTACTAATAATAATAATAATAATAACACTACTACTATTACTACTACTACTAAATAATAATAATAATAATAATAATAATAATAATAATAATAATAGTAAAACAAATGAGATGAAATTACACATGCTCAAAAAGGAGTAGCAAGAAGTAAAAACTTATGTACTCCTACCCCCAATTTCCATTCCTTATGATCATTATATAGCAATTATTAGTTTGTATAATAATAATAATAATTAAAAAAAATACAAAAAATACAAAAATACAATAATAATAATAATAATAATATAACAATATCACACATCCTTTTTCCTATATACACTAATATGATAATAACCATTTATATTTTTTCTTACCAGATATTAATAAAAACTAAAAAGAACTAAAACGAAACAAACAAAAAAACATATATATACATATATATATATATATATATATATATATATATATATATATATATATATATATATATATATATGTATCTTTCAGTGTAGGAAACAATTCTCTCCTCAACTTCTCTTGTAACATCACGTTGTAGTTAATACTAATGATACCCACTGTGATTATTCAACAAAAAAAGATTTGCCACTTCAGGCAAAATACAGTGGGGAAAAAAAAAAAAAAAAAAGCGTGTTGACATGTAGACACTGTAGTTTGCAAAATGCCAGTTGTGTTCTCACATAAACCCTGTTATCTCAGTAACAAATGGTGTTTTTCGAGTGCATCTTGGCACTAAAGTCAGGAATCAGCTTGTCATAAACTGTGCTGAATCATCCTCATATTTCATCAACGATGACTCACTAAACAGTGATTAGTTGTTTCTCAGCGTTGGCAATGACTTCCACCTGGCAGAGATCAGGGCCATTACACTTTATCATCTCTAAAGGTAACACCGTGAACTGATGGGCTCAAAGTTCCTCTTCACCTTCATTTTCTAGATGGTTTGTGATTAGAGTTCGCTCATATACTTAAAAGTTTGTTCCTGACCTTACCTCAAGTGTAATAACATAATTACGTACAACCCGCTGACAGTTAATTAAGAATCAGCATTTCTTTTTTTTTTTTGAACGCAATTTAGCTGAAATTAAATGGTGACTCAGAGGAAAATGATCAGTCAAACGGATTCATTTATGGATGTGTTCATGTGTTTACAGTTCGTAGAGTTGACTCCTGTTCTCCTTTTCTTTGGGATAATTCAGCTACATCTGCTGACTTGTGTTGGTCATACATAATGCATCACAATCTGCTGAAGGTCAGACTGTTCAGATCTTTAAATGTGTGGACGTAGAGTCCTACAGGTGAATACGAGTGATGGGACTTTTGGTTCTTTGAAGAGATGTTGAGCCGCATTATGTAATAAAAGTTCAAAATGTAATAAGAATGTAACGTCATGTTATAATAAAGCCGCATTATGTAATAAACTGACACGTTTTGTAATAAACTACCTCAATGTATTATGTAGTAAATTTTTTCGCATTATGTAGTAAGTTATTACAATTTGAGAAGTTTGTTACAAAATACACTTGACACATTTTTATTTTCAGGAAAATGTAATGTGCTAAATTAATCTTTAAACTGTGTGGTTAAAGTTCTGATTCCATTACCTGTAGCTCCTGTGACTAATTTCTTCTAAATTGCTCTGAAATTATATTAATTTGGATTGTTATTACATCATGAACCATGTTATTTCATTTTTTTTTTTTTTTTATTATTTTTTTTATTGTACTGCTAAAAATAAATAAATAAATAAATCTACCCCTTAAATTATACCTCCCCTCCCTTTCAGTGAATAATTTCTGTATGTTTCCTGGTAGTAGATTCTTTTTGGCTTTGAATATGATTTGTGTTGTTTGTAGCTCTATGATGTCTTTGAGTTTTAGTAACTTTGACTGTAAAAATAATTTTAGCCCACACATTTGAACTAACTATTCTTTTTTACGGTAAGATAATATTTACTGCCGCGCCAATTAAACACCTTTAAAATGTAATGTCAGTCATCACATGTAGCCTATTTAGTCATTAAAACATTAGTGTTTCAAAATAATGCAAAAAACATAAAAGAGTCAGTCTTTCGAACGGCTCTTTTCAGTGAACGACTCCTGATTGAACGGCTCCTTGTTGAGCGACATTATGTAATAAATTCCCATTATGTAATAAAAGTTCAAAATGTAATAAGAATGTCACGTCCTCTTGTAATAAAGCCGCATTATGTAATAAACTGACACATTTTGTAATAAACTACCTCAATGCATTATATAGTAATTTTTTTCACATTATGTAGTAAGTTATTACAATTTGAGAAATTTGTTACAAAATACACTTGACACATTTTTATTTTCAGGAAAATGTAATGTGTTAAATTAATCTTTAAACTGTGTGGTTAAAGTTCTGATTCCATTACCTGTAGCTCCTGGGACTAATTTCTTCTAAATTGCTCTGAAATTATATTAATTTGGATTGTTATTACATCATGAACCATGTCATTACATTTTTTTTTTTTAATAAAAATGTGTCAAGTGCATTTTGTAATAAATTTCTCAAATTGCAATAACTTGCTACATAATATGAAAAAATTTACTATATAATGCATTGACATAGTTTATTACAAAATGCGTCAGTTTATTACATAATGCGGCTTTATTACTGTTGAGCCGCATTATGTAATAAATTCCCATTATGTAATAAAAATTCAAAATGTAATAAGAATGTCACAACATCTTGTAATAAAGTCACATTATGTAATAAACTGACCCGTTTTGTAATAAACTACATCATTATGTAGTAAATTTTTTCGCATTATGTAGTAAGTTATTACAATTTAAGAAATTTATTACAAAATGCACTTGACACATTTTTATTTTCAGGAAAATGTAATGTGTTAAATTAATCTTTAAACTGTGTGGTTAAAGTTCTGATTCCATTACCTGTAGCTCCTGGGACTAATTTCTTCTAAATTGCTCTGAAATTATATTAATTTGGATTGTTATTACATCATGAACCATGTTATTTCATTTTTTTTTTTTTTTATTATTTTTTTTATTGTACTGCTAAAAATAAATAAATAAATAAATCTACCCCTTAAATTATACCTCCCCTCCCTTTCAGTGAATAATTTCTGTATGTTTCCTGGTAGTAGATTCTTTTTGGCTTTGAATATGATTTGTGTTGTTTGTAGCTCTATGATGTCTTTGAGTTTTAGTAACTTTGACTGTAAAAATAATTTTAGCCCACACATTTGAACTAACTATTCTTTTTTACGGTAAGATAATATTTACTGCCGCGCCAATTAAACACCTTTAAAATGTAATGTCAGTCATCACATGTAGCCTATTTAGTCATTAAAACATTAGTGTTTCAAAATAATGCAAAAAACATAAAAGAGTCAGTCTTTCGAACGGCTCTTTTCAGTGAACGACTCCTGATTGAACGGCTCCTTGTTGAGCGACATTATGTAATAAATTCCCATTATGTAATAAAAGTTCAAAATGTAATAAGAATGTCACGTCATCTTGTAATAAAGCCGCATTATGTGATAAACTGACGCATTTTGTAATAAACTACCTCAATGCATTATATAGTAATTTTTTTCACATTATGTAGTAAGTTATTACAATTTGAGAAATTTGTTACAAAATACACTTGACACATTTTTATTTTCAGGAAAATGTAATGTGTTAAATTAATCTTTAAACTGTGTGGTTAAAGTTCTGATTCCATTACCTGTAGCTCCTGGGACTAATTTCTTCTAAATTGCTCTGAAATTATATTAATTTGGATTGTTATTACATCATGAACCATGTTGTTACATTGTTTTTTAATAAAAAATGTGTCAAGTGCATTGTGTAATAAATTTCTCAAACTGTAATAACTCATTACATAATGTGAAAAAATTTACTATATAATGCATTGAGGTAGTTTAAATTTTATTCTGAAAAAAATAAAACTAAATTAATTAATAATAATAATAATAATAATAATAATAATAATAATAATAATAATAATAATAATGAAAAAAAATTCTTATGAACCTATTTTTCATGAAGTTGCAAAAATGTCCACTCATCTGAACACCACACGTTTAATTTTTGACGCACAGAAACATGTATTTACTGATAAATTGTGTGAAAACTATGGGGAGGGCTTCTGATTCTGGGGGTTTATGCTCAGGAGAGATCTACATAATGTTACCAATACATATCAGAAAAGATATGTAGTGTCTTAAAACTTTAATACAGCTATGTGTAAAAAAAAAAAAAAAAACGAAAAGAACAACAAAATCCATGAATATACAAGAGCACAGCTGTAGAATAGCTGTCCACTAGAGTGACCAGTATACATGAAAGGGTTAAAATAATAGACTGTAAACAGTAGGCCTGTAACGGTACACAAAATTTTCGGTTCGGTACCTTTTCAGTTTTGAAAGACACGGTTCGGGTTTTTTTTCGGTTTGGTACGGGAAGAAAGAAAACCCCTCAAAATGTCTTTAATACATTTATGAATTTTTGAACATTTTTCCCCCAATTTTTGGACACAATAAAATATAGGAAAACAGGAATAATATAATTCTGCTGCTATAAATCAAATAGAAAATAAAATAAATTATTAATATGACTAAATGTATTTTAAACATTAGTATTGCACTTTTCCCTGACAGGTAGTTTTGAACAAACAACAAAAATCTAATCACGGTTCTGTCAGTTCACAATCTGCAGAAAAATATCAACAAAAAAAAATTCTGTATGAAGTTCAACATCAACAGGAGGGTAAACTGGTATTCTGTTTAAACAAACTGAAGAGCAACACTGCCAACAAACTGAACCAAATTATTTATTTTAGGACAGAGAACAAACTGTTTAGGACACTGTGTGTACTTGTGTGTGTGTGTGTGTGTGTGTGTGTGCGCGCGCGTGCAAGGTGCAATTTGTCTGGGGGATGGTTTGTTTGCTGTTTTTTTGTTTTGTTTTTTTGGTCGGAGCCGGGGGGTGGGGGGGGTGGGGGTGCGGTCCGGTCCATAACTAATGTAACTAACGCTGGCGTGAAAAGAAAGTGTAACTTTATTTTTATATACTTTCAATGGCCAACTCTGAGTTCTATTCCTCTGTTATACAGCATGCGTGAGAGAGAGAGAGAGAGAGAGAGAGAGAGCTAGTGTGTTGTAGAACTGCCGTAGTTCCTAGGGGCCAAACAACGTCCGTCTTATCATCGTCTCTTTCCTCGTTGTTGTCTTTCACCGGGACCTGAACTGATCCAAACTGGACTGTAATGATGGTGGAGGGTCTACAGTCTCTTCCTTCCAGGTTCACATCATATATTTATTTTTATTTTTTTCACCCTTTATCAGCTGCTATTTCGTATTTCGGGTCACTGTGTGCTCCTTCAATATGTCCGTGTGAAACTTGCGCGGATTTGAAGTTCCGCATCAAACAGTGTCTTTCGTTCCTTTTTCTTTTTTCTCATCATACTGTGCCGTTTCGGTACAGCTGTGTACCGAACCGAACAGGTGTGTACCGAAACGGTTCGGTTCGGTACGTGTACCGTTACAGGCCTAGTAAACAGTACGCCGAACTGGTAAATGATCACCAGGAACCTGATGAATACAACTAACTTTATACAACATCATTTCAATAACAACAACCCCGTCACACAGACATTATATTGATTTTCAAGTAAATTATATGTTTTTTTTTTCTGTTTGTTTTTTTTTTTTTACCTCTGCCAAGTGTAACTTCAGAGGTTATGTTTTCATCAGGGTTTGTCTGTCTGTCTGTCTGTTTGTTTGTCTGTTTGTTTGTCTGTTAGCAAGATAACTCAAAAAGTTATGGACGGATTTGGATGAAAATTTCTGATTTTTTTTTTTTTTTTTTTTTTTTTACCATGGTATCGATTTGGTATTGAGAAGTGTGTATTTTTAGATGTATCGGTATTGATTCCTGAATTTTTGGTATTGTGACATCCCTAGTATGCCAAATATTTATTTATTTATTTATTTAAAAGTCTTTTTATTGCATTTCTAGTCACAGACAAGCATAATACAGTCATTGTTTTTTTGTTTTTTAACCCAAACCCATGAACATTCCCACCCTGTTGCACCATAAATAAATACATATATACATACATACATATACATACATACATACATACATACATACATACATATACATACATACATATACATACATACATACATACATACATACATACATAAATACATACATACATACATACATACATACATACATACATACATACATACATAAATACATACATACATACATACTAATACAACATAAATACATACATACATACATACATACATACATACATACATACATATACATACATACATACATACATACATACATACATACATACATACATACATAAATACATACATACATACATACATACATACATACAAACATAAATACATACATACATACATACATACATACATACATACATACTGTCAAGTTAGGCAGAGGTCAGGGCCCCACAGGTCACACCAGGCACCAGAAGGCCTCATAAAGAAGTGTAACACCCAGCATTTTAACCAATGTAAAGTACAGCTTAGTGTTAAAAAGATGATTTGAACTGATGTATTGCATTAAATTAGATATATGTAATGTGATCAATAAGTATAGCTAAGAAAAGAATGTTTAAATGAATGTTGATTCATTTGTGATTACTGTGTGTAGAGGAGACAAGTTGAGACATGTTAAAGCTGTGAAGGGGCATGTTAGGACAAAGTCCGGCAGAAAAGGAGAAGTAAAGTAAGCAGCACCGAGCCATCTGCAGCTGAAGCTAACTGATAACGTTAAGAAAGAGAAGTGACATAAACAATAGGCTATTTTCTGCACCCAAAACTGGTCAAGACCGGTAAAAAAGGGAAGTTCTGCCAGAGGCATTTAGACATTACTCATCTATCAATGAAGTCAACTGTCTAGGCATCAATGAGGTAATGCCTAGAGTTTGGTTAAAAACCAGAACCGCTATTATAGCATTTTCAGAAGTGCAAGACGCTCTAAGAAGTTGCGTGCCCTACGTTGTAAAACGTAGAGAAGATAACTCTGAGCGATGCTCTTTTGAGACCCGAAAGGAGCGTGGCAGATTGGCTTCGGAGTTAATCTTACTTCTCAAATAATGCTGGAGGCTCATCTGATAGAATAACTTTGCATCGACGGATCGAACTTTTAAAAGCAAAGACCTATTTCTTCAGATGACAAAGGACCAAAGACTCTTAAAGGCAAGAATTGTATTTTAAGAGCTTTTACCACCTTTTGGGGAACATTTGCCGACGGACCATCTGTTTAACAGACTTTTGGTATTTTTCTCCACTTTGGCCCGGACTGGAAAAGAAGAAGAATTTTTACATTTTCTTATTTCTTTTCTTTTACCCAGTATTTTAAGACAAACTCGGCAGCCCTGATCAAGCTGTTGAGGTTGTCTTTTCAAATTAAATTAATTTTTACCTTTTGACTTTTTACAGTAATTAGATTAAATTTGGTTTTTGATTTTTCTACATTTATCCAATTTCTCTAACTTCTTGACTTTTTCCTATTTAGGTTTTTTGATATTGATTAAGCTTTAATTTTTGATTTTTACTTTTCTAAATACTCCGGTTTTGTAACTTTTTCCGATTAATACTCGGGTTAGAGAAATAATTATTTTCATTTGAGAACTTTTCCAATTTTGATTTTCTTTCAATTTTTGATTGAAGAAAAGAGACTTTCAACACCATTTTATTTTTATGTTTTTCTTCCCCTTGAGGACATCAAGCGAGGCAACAATTAGGGACATTTTCACAAGGCTGAACTGTGGGTTGAGAGATTACAACAGGGATTGCGTTGAAGTAAGGAAAATTGAGGACAGTTTAGGTTTAATAATCAGGATATTGATTTATGGTTTTAGAAGTTCAGTTTAATGATTTTATTAGGGATTAATTGATTGATGATTTATGTATATGCTTTGCTTTGCTAAAATTGCCTACAATAAATTTATAAAAAGTAAATTCTAAATTCTCCTTGAGTTATTTCCCTGTGTGGCATAATATGTTGGTGAATGTAAAACGTTAGGTTTATTGTGTGCATAACATCAAAGGTCTCAAAGGTATCTTGGCCTTTATCCACCTACTATTTTATGTCCCGAAAGCCTGTTTTCCTGGCTTTTAAATTATTACCTGTCATGTAACAAGTGCACTAATCCATGTGGAACAGCTACCAAAAACCAACTGGACTGGTATTATTACTGACCACAGAGTGGGTTTCTCCTGGCAGTTCTGGTACCAGGGTTAGCGGGGCAGAGGTTGGGATTAAAGGTAGTTAGAAGACAGGCGAGTGTTCCAAAATAAGTTCAGCTGAGTAGTACCTCTTCGGGTTAGTTCGTGAGGGTAAGACCCCAGTTCAGACACGAGAGGTCAGGACCCTATTTAAATGGAGAGCTGAACCACGGTTAGTAGTAAACCCGAGGATTAACAATACATACATACATAAATACATACATACATACATACATACAAACATAAATACATACATACATACATACATACATACATACATACATACATACATACATACATACATACATACATAAGTAGTGACCATTATACATGAAAGGGTTAAATACATGAACTCTAGTGCAAATCTCAGAACAAGAACAGTATGTTGTAAACATACAGAAAAAAATGCACAAAACACAAAAGCAATTAATCATTGCAATTACTTAAATACCTTAACAATTGTAGTGTATTTTCCCTCTGAACAAGAACAATAAATGTGTGTAAGCATACGGAAAAAATTGCACAAAACACAACAGTGATTAATCACTGTTATTAATAAAAAAAAAAAAAAAAAAAAAAAAAATGAATGGCTCTTTACAAAGATTCGGTTCCCATGGTTCATTTCAAAGATTTGATTCAAAAGATTCGATTCATCACTAGTGAATACAGCATGTGACACAACAGTTACATCTCTGTGGACCATGTGACCGCTGCTGGCAAAATGTGAAGCAATCCTCATAGACTCACTTAAACATGGAGCATCTGATTAGATTTTCACTTTACATAACAACAGTTTGTAATTCAACCGTCTTACATGTTTTTCTGATTCATATGCATCTAAACTCAATGCAAATCCAGTAACGAACATAATGTCGTTTGCATAACAAACATAATATATGCTTTGATTTTACTGCAAGGAAGCTTATTTCCTCAGTAGGCAGATGCCAGAGACTCCAAATCCTGTTTTTTTTATTTTTTATTTTTAAGTTTGCAATCAACACCCTTAGGCCTTTATGCAGAGGCAAACTAAGCACTTAGAGTTACGTCAACACTTCCTTTTAGTTTTTAACTGTTAATTAAAACCTCGGTCGTCATTTTATCACATCTTTGCAGACTTTTCCTGTGTTAAACCAAACCCTGCTGTTTTACCCCAAACCTCATCGAGTACTTTCTGTGCATAAACCTCAGGCTCTTGTCAAAACCAGCTGTTATTGTAAATTAAGTCAGCCAATCTTCAACGCATATCTTGTATGTGAACGTTTTTTTATTTAAATTCAAGAGCGACAATTTTACAAGTTCTACATTATGTTAATTAACAGTCACTTATTATGTTAAAAAAAAATACAATGTGTGCAGCATATTTATTTCTTTAAAATGACAAAAATTAAACACATGGTGTCCAATTGAGTGGACATATTTGCAAATTCATGAAAAAAAGGTTCATGAGAATTTTTTTTTTTTTCATTGTTTTTTTATGTATTTTTTATTTTTTTATTTTTTTATTTTATTATTTTTAATTTATTTATTTATTTTTCAGAAGAAAATTTTCAATCACATTGTTTTTTTCATGCCTAAAGAGGAATAAAAACACTCAGGAAAAAAAAAAAGATTAAGGTTCTCATAATTCGTGCATGAAAGGGTTAAAATGACACAAACTAAACACATGGTGTCCAATTGAGTGGACATTTTTGCAACTTCATGAAAAAATAGGTTCATGAGAATTTTTTTTTTCATCGTTTTTTATGTATTTAAATATATACATATATATATATATATATATATATATATATATATATATAATTATTATTATTATTTTTATTTTATTTAGTTATTTTTATTTGTTTTTCAGAAGAAAATTTTCAATAATATTGTTTTTTGTTTTCATGAGTAAAAGGGAATAAAAACACTCAGGAAAAATTTTTGATTAAGGTTCTCATAATTCGTGCGTGAAAGGGTTAAAATGACAAAAATTAAACACATGGTGTCCAATTGAGTGGACATTTTTGCAACTTCATGAAAAATAGGTTCATAAGATTTTTTTTTTCACTGTTTTTTTATGTTTTTTTTTTTTTTTTTTTGATTATTTTGATTATATTTATTTATTTTTAGTTATTTTTCAGAAGTAAATTTTCAATCACATTGTTTTTTTCAGGTCTAAAGAGGAATAAAAACACTCAGGAAAAAAAAAAATGATTAAGGTTCTCATAATTCATGCATGAAAGGGTTAAAATGACAAAAATTAAACACATGGTGTCCAATTGAGTGGACGTTTTTGCAACTTCATGAAAAATAGGTTCATAAGAATTTTTTTTTTTCATTATTGTTTTTTTATGTATTTTTTAAATTAATTTAATTTTATTTTTTTTTAATTATTTTGATTATATTTATTTATTTGTAGTTATTTTTCAGAAGTAAATTTTCAATCACATTGTTTTTTTCAGGTCTAAAGAGGAATAACAACACTCAGGAAAAAAAAAATTGATTAAGGTTCTCATAATTCATGCATGAAAGGGTTAAAATGACAAAAATTAAACACATGGTGTCCAATTGAGTGGACATTTTTGCAACTTCATGAAAAATAGGTTCATAAGATTTTTTTTTTTTTTTTTCATTATTTTTTTTTATGTATTTTTTCTTTTTTTTTTTATTATTTTTATTATATTTATTTATTTTTCAGAAGTAAATTTTCAATCACATTGTTTTTTTCGGGTCTAAAGAGGAATAAAAACACTCAGGAAAAAAAAAAAAAAAGATTAAGATTCTCATAATTCGTGCATGAAAGGGTTAAAATGACTAATGCATTGTCCTTTATTCTACTATAATTAACGACTCCTGATTGGTACCCCGAGTCCTTCTCATACTCAGTCTTTAAAGTGAGGCTGTTTGCTTTGAAAACCTGACCTTCAACTTCTCTTTATAAATATCCGGGCCTACAGCTGCTTTAATTGCAAAGCAAACAAAATAAATGATAAGTACACCGACTTAATGCGACTGCCAACATCCCGTGCAGATCGTGCAGGGTGAGAGGGAACACGTGGAAGCGCAGGAGACTCCGCCGCCTGTCTGTAACTCTCCAGGGTGCTGAACCACAGCAGGTAATGACAGGGCTTGCTGGGTGTTTCATTACCCTGAACTGGTCGAGCCATGCCAAGCCGGGCGCTGCTGGACGCCAAGCCTGTTCTGGCTCGGCTGGCTGGGCATTCTCCTCAGCTCAGTAGACCAGACTTCCCCTGCTTTAGAGGATTCTTACAAGTACATGATGGGATGTTAGTTGTTTATCCCTCACTTGTTTTCCAACTCATCAGGATTCAATACTTAGACGGAAACAACACGATAAGCCAGGGGTCTCAAACTCATTTTCTTTCAGGGGTCACATTCAGACCGATTTGATCTCCAGTGGGCCGGACCAGTCAAATAATAGCAGAATAACCTATGAATAATGACAACTCCATGTTTTTGTCTGTGTTTTAGTGCACAGGTGTCAAACATGTGGCCAGGAGGGCCAAATCCGGCCCGCCAAAGGGTCCAGTCCAGCCCTTGGGATGAAGTTGTAAAATGCAAAAATTGCAAAAAATGCAAAAAAAAAAAAAAAAAACCCTGTTCTGAATCATATAAAAAAAGGTAGATCCCTCACTTATTCCAGAGTAGTCTTATTAATACGAGTATGTGACTAATATCTGTGTCCCTTATTTATGTATTTATGTATTTATGTATTTATGTATTTATGTATTTATTATTATTATTATTATTATTATTATTATTATTATTATTATTATTATTATTATTATTATTATTGTTGTTGTTGTTGTCTATTATCTTTTATTTATTTATTTATTTATTTATGGTGCAACAGGGTGGGAATGTTCATGGGTTTGGGTTAAAAAACAACAAACAATGACTGTATTATGCTTGTCTGTGACTAGATACAAAATAAAAACACTGAAAAAAAACAAAAAAAACAAAACAAAAAAACCCAAAAAACAATAAATATTTGGCGTACTAGGGATGTCGCAATACCAAAAATTCAGGAATCAATACCGATACCACTAAAAATACACAATTCTCGATGCCAAATCGATACCATGGTAAAAAAAACCAAAAAAAAAACCAAAAAAAAAAAACACCAAAGGGTCCATTCCGGCCCTTGGGATGAAGTTGTAAAATGCAAAAATTACACTAAAATATTAACAAACCTTTTAGTTCAGGTTCCACATTCAGACCAATTCAATGTCAAGTGGGTAAAACCAGTAAAATACTATCATAATAATCTATAACTCCAATTTTTTTTTTTCTTAGTAAATGTAAATATTTTCATGTATTTATTTTTTTCATTAAAAAAAAAAAAAAAAAAAAAAAAATATATATATATATATATATATATATATATATATATATATATATATATATATATATATATATATATATGTTTTTTTTTTGTTTGTTTTTGTTTTTTTTGTATCATGTATAGCTCACCTGCGAGCCGAAAAAATTATATTAATATTCATCTACTACAAAATATAATAAATCAGGACAATGAATGTTTTTTTTCAACTTTTGCTCAAAGTTTAGACCCTAATGTTAATAAAAGTACATCAAAAGTGTATTTTAGTACAAACTTTAATGTTCAAACATGACTTTTAATCTTTGTGGGGTGAACTATACACTATTAAAAATCTCTGACACGAATAATTAATTTATGCATATCATTGTCAATCCAGCCGAAAAAAAAAAAACAGGCGAGGATAAAAAAATTCTAATTTCTCTTTTAGTTTGTTACAGTTTACTCAGACATAGTAATAGATACAATATTTTAGACAATGGGAATAGATTCTGTGAGGTCTGTAAATGTCCACAGATACCAAGAACATCCATATGAACCTTATTATTATGAGTATTATAAGTAATTCTTCATTTACTTTGGGTATGAATTTTTAGGCGCTTTTCCCCTGAAAATATGGTCAGGGTTAAACAGGTTAATATTATTATTTCTATTCACAAATGTATCAGAAAACAGGTAATATCCTTCATAAAATTAAGAGAATTTCTTGTACAATGTAAAGAACAAAAATGCTGTTGGGCATTGTTTCAGTAATAAATAAATAAATAAATAAATGTATAATTATATAATTCTGTCAGGTATGCGCAGGCAGTGTCTCATGGTATCATACTGGAAAAGGGTGAAAATTAATGAGGACATCCAGGTCCTTTTATCGTCGCTGCTGATCAAAGGTGAACCAGTGGAAAATGTAAAAAAACTTTACATGTGGTGGCGAGGGACCTTTACAAGGTGTCATGGGAGGAAGAGAATACCCATATAGGTTAATGGATTAAACATGAGATCCATAATTACACTTTTAAATTATTTATTGTTATATTTCAACACACTAACCCAGTGTTTCTTAACCCATACAAACCCAAAACCGTCACCAGCAACACAAACATCTACTGATCTAAACAGTTTAATACCTGATGAACCACTAATTCTATCAATACATGTAAATAATTGGTGTAAAATACAGTTTGTCGTCTTTTCACGGTCATCAGATATGACCCATTTGAACATTTAGAGGCTCCATAGTTACCATGGAAACACTGTCATCTTCTACAGCATTGATTCACCAGTAAAACCCGTTAATGACAGTGAATGGAGACACTTGGTTTTACCTTCAGTCATTGATTTTGTCCATGATTTCATGGACTAACTAGTAGATGACAATGTATCGTTTGATGGTGGAAATGTTTTATTTTGGAAATTTATTACATTTGAGACATTTTATCTTGATATAACGATACAAAAATACTGTACAGTTTGTCCAATTCATTTCTG
This sequence comes from Sphaeramia orbicularis, assembly GCF_902148855.1. Classification (NCBI taxonomy): domain Eukaryota; kingdom Metazoa; phylum Chordata; class Actinopteri; order Kurtiformes; family Apogonidae; genus Sphaeramia; species Sphaeramia orbicularis. The sequence continues at coordinate 12,110,387 of NC_043969.1, forward strand.
GTGCTGCCATCTAGTGGTTGAACAGGAAAACCAAATTAAACAATGCAATGTAACACTGTAAAGCCAGCTATGTGACTTTTATTTGTTATTATTTTACCCATTAACCCTCCGGTATCCGGGTGCGCTTTTTGGGCAGACGTTTCACTTTGTTTTCAAAAACTTCATATTATTTTTCATAATTTAAATAAGGTTAGAGTTCAAAAGTTGTTCATTTGTGCATGATCTTTAAAATTCTGGCCACCAACTAAAATGTGCACATTGTAAACAAAAGAAAATTACAAGACTAGCATCTGTCTCCCACGTGTGCCTAAAACGCACTATTTCTTCCATTTGATATGTATGATTAAGGCTGACTTTGATTTACAAAAATAAAATCAAATTAGAGCAGAAAAATAAATCAATATATAATATTTATTAATTTATAGGTGTGCATTTTTGGCACACTTGGTGACAGATGCTAGTATTTTTGTACATTTGATCTAGCGCCAAAATAACACTGGGTTACAAAAAATGTTTTTTGCAAGTTGTCTAGGTTTTTTCAACTGAATTAGGACCAGTTTTGCACCGCTAAATCCAAAAATGACATCTGTTTTTCTCAATCAGGTCAGGTTTTTTTGCTAATTTGATTTTGAAAAATTTGATCTTCTCACAAAATTGACGACATTTTTGTGACTTTACCAGTTGATTTTTTTTATATAGTTCTCACCCAAAATAGGTTTTAAGAGAAAAAAAAATCATTTTCTAACAGGATTCCTGTTAGGTACAATGGTGTATTCATCGCAGATGTAGCAGAATACGTCAGGCTTATTTTTGCCAGATCTTCTAGTCGAAGCCATTTCATTCACCTGTAATATTAAAAAAAAACATTAATCATAAATTAGCAAAAGTAAAATCTTCAGAACTCGTTTATTGCAAGAAATATGAAAGAATTTTATATCGTATGATGTGAAAATGCCCATAAATGTAAGCAAAAATGTTAAAAAGCCAATATGTAGCATAGTTCAGAAAGTTGACCTGACTGAGCAAAATGAATGTGATTTTTGGATTCAGCACACCAAAATTATCCTAAATCAGCTCAAAAAACTTAAACAATAAATTTGTTGTTGACCAGTGTACACTGAAAAAAATTGGGGGTGTTATTTACTTAGGAAAACTTAGGAAGGTATTTGCACTTAGAATTGTAAGTAAATTCTACACGGACGATCATCAAGTAAACTTTACTTGCAGATATATGTTTATTTTACGAGCAAACCTCAGGTAATTTACTGATGATTATTAATATGGTCATTGAATTTTACTTTCTCCTTCTTTGTAAGTTTTACTTACATTCTGACTGCTTCAAACAGAAAAAATGCAAATACTAATGCACTTAAAGCTAATGGCTTTTCAAGGTAATGTTTAAATACTGTGATGTTTTGGCGATAGAAACTTACGGGAGAATGAACATTGGTCGCACATCTGGGCAGTAACATTTGCTTTCATAAAACAATGCATGTTAAAAACAGCACAGACTGTCTGACAGCAGCACAGACCATTCAGTCATGGTGTCAAACTGAAATATTCCTTCCACCCAGTTCCCTATAGGCAGAACTTGAGTCATAGAACTACAGAACACACAACAGCAACTTGCTTTTAACAAATATTTACAACTTGCAACTTGCTGTCACATGACACAATGACACTGTAAACTACGTGAGTCACATGACTCGACATAAACTGCCCCCATTACAATCAGTGTGGCTCACTACCATACTTTTTATAACTTTTATCAAAGGACAATATTTAAGTGACATTTACATAACATTTTACAAATTTTTTCTGCAGTTTACATTGTCTATTAAAACTTCCTTGGTATTTCTAAGTTCCTATGTCATGACTATAACCTTTGAATATTATGTGAAAATACATAATACAACTTACTCTTCCCACACAGTTTATTTATTACACAAATGACATATTTAGTTTTACTTGAATAATTCCAGTTCTCACTGATACTTACAATTAGAAAATAAAAATTGTGACAGATGACCTAATAAATATTACTACACCAAAAAATATTTTTTTTCAGTGTAATCATGCAAATTAACCAATGTTGGAGTTAATCACTGACATATGCCAGGCTGCAAGAATGAAATAATATGTGATCCACTTTTTCTGTAGTATATTGAAAAAAAACAAAAAACAAAAAAACTTTTTGTTTTTTGCATCCAAAAAAATGGTTTGTTTACATTACAAATATGACATTTAAAGGGTTAAAAAATGTGACAGTTATTGAGTATTTGGTATTTTTATTTACAGCTCAAGCTGATGAAATAGAAAAAAGTGTAAAAGAATTAAAAACAAACTGTATGATTTTATTTATTTTTTTGACATTATTCCACAAGTGTGCCCAAAAGGCACACTTGCTGGATGGAATACCGGAGGGTTAAAGGGTTCACTTTAGCCCTCATTGCAACAGTTGACCCCCCCGTCACTGTCAAAGGGGCCGTTTACACGGCGTAGGATTCAGTCGACTCCGGGATTAGCCTTCTGTTAACATGGAACCGGTGCCTAGAGTGCCTGAATCCGGAAACTTTTGATACCAGGATCCAGGGTGGAATGTTATCGATACGCTCCGCATTTCAGCTCCGTGTTAACGTGAATCGGAGCGTTCCGGGGTAAAATATGATGTCACCGCATGCGCACGCAGCCAAGAACCGCCAGTTAACCCACTCCAGACCAGTTGGTGGCGGTAATGCACCTCCAAGCTGGTTTGCCAGCCTCTGACACACTAAAGCTGCAGAAAAAGAAGGAGCAACCACAACAACAATGGCCGGTTTCAGAACAACATACGTGCTGCTAACTGTGCTCAGTTTGCTGTCGCTTCTCCACCAAAGTTAGACTTACTGCGTCTACACTCTTACCAGCGGAGACGCATTTCTAATATTCGCCAATGCCTGAGTCAATCCCTAACGTACCATCGAAGGAGGACAGTTAGGAGATCGCCAGCTACTGGTCGGGCATGGCCACTACAGCGTATTCAGCCGTCCTCGCGGACTCATCTTAACGCATATTGTTATCATGGCGGCTTCATCTTAACGCGGAATGATTTTATAACACAAAGGAGAAATCTTTGCGGAATTAGATCCTAGTGTTGCCGTGTAAACGTACCCTAATACTGTATCTCCACCTCCTTTACTCCACTAACACCAACAATTATTCTGGTCAGTTCTACAGTTTCACAATCTAACTTGACCCGTTGCAGTTGTTTGGTTCTGTTGATTGTAGTGAAGATCAGAGTCGAACAGCCTCACCAAGCCCACGCCGGCAAGTAAAACCTGGAAAATGATTGCAAACTAAACCTGTCCAGTTTAAAGACAATTTAATACGGTGTCTGGCAGAGCAATATATCACTAAATTGCCTTTGCATTTAAAATGAAAGGTACATGGATAAAGGAGAAGGAAAAAAAGCAGGTGAGGAGAGGTTAAAGAGGGGAGGCTCTAACTGTGACTGACTGATTAAAATGACATTCAGGTGTCAGATGTGGTGCTGTAGGGAGATTTCATATCCTCTCCTCTCACACACTTTCTAATAGAGAGGATTTATAAGCCTAATATAGTCCACTGGACCTCTGAAATGGCATTTTAGATGGCTCAGCTAAAGCACATGTTGAGTAGAATGAAGTGAGAAATGAGGCTCAGGGATGGTGTTAACGTCTACGGCAAAGAGACCATTTATTTTGGTCAATATAGAAATGTAAAAGTTCATATGCCTGTACGGGATTTACATGTAATATAGTTGAAAAAACCATTACACACACACGAGTACAGCGTGAAGTGCAAGTCTACAACTGTGGAATTTATCTACTTTATTATAAGGGGATTACTTGGAAATGTGTCGCCTGGCTAAAGCCGATCTGTTTTTTAATTTTACGATACCGAACGGGTCATTTGACCAAGTGTAATGTGTAAAGGGCGACCCGTAGAGAACTGTCATCCCATTCCCATATCTTCTGTTGTAATCTACATGGAGGTTTATAGCTTTTTAACTCGTCGTCTCGGTTCCCCGTCGCTGTGCAGTTATTCTCTGACAAGCTCTACTATAATTGACCTTTTTAACACTTGCCCGGAAATACGTAATCGTCGAAAAGCGTCAACGCAGTGAAACTACATGGATAAGAGAGTGTACACAACCTGCCTGACTGATTTGCTAAAGCATAGATGTCAAACATGCGGCCCGGGGGCCAAATCCGGCCCGCCAAAGGGTCCAATCTGGCCCCCGGGATGAATTTGTGAAATGCAAAAATTACACTGAAGATATTAACAATCCTTTTAGTTCAGGTTCCACATTCAGACCAATTCAATCTCAAGTGGGCAGGATTCAGTAAAATACAATAATAATAACATAAAAAAATGACAACTCCAAATGTTTCTCTTTGTAAATATAAATATTTTCATGTGTTTACACTAAAACAAAGTATAATTTCGCAAAAAAAAAATGTAAATAACCTGAATAAATATGAACAACCTGAAATTTCTTGAGAGAAATAAGTGTAATTTTAAACAATATTCTGCCTATTGTTAAATGTTTTGTGTATTTGTACGTTATAATGTACATGTGTAAATGATAAACTGAAGCGGAATATTGTTAAATTACCCTTATTTTTTTTCAGTTTTTTCATGTAATTCACATCTTTTGAAAGGGGAAGATATTAACAATCAAGGATGTTAAAATCATTTTAAGTCAATTCAGTCTAAAGTGGGTCAGACCAGTTAACCCTTTCATGCATGAATATGAGAACCTTAATCAAGATTTTTTTTCCTGAGTGTTTTTATTCCTCTTTAGGCATGAAAAAAATAATGTGATTGAAATTTTGGTTTTTATGAATCTATTTTTCATGGAGTTACAAAAATATCCACTCAGCTGGACACCATATATTTAATTTTTGAAGCAAAAAAAGACATGCATTTACTGTCATACTGTGTGAAAACGAAATAAATGTTTTTTTTAATGTTGCTAATCTGATGTTTTCTCACATTTTAATATGCTATAATAGTAGTTACTACTCACTCAAATAATATGCAAAAAACAACAAAACACAACAACTTAAAACTAGAAAGCACTCGGAGAGCGCAGACCTCCGCCAAGCGCAAAAATTCCCCACATAATCGGTGATACAAATCCTACATTTATTTTTTTTAAATAAAATCCTGCCTTCTGGATCAGATCCGGATCAGCCTTTGAAATGTGATAGAGGACCCCATTGTCAATTCCTGAGTTAAATTTCATGAGTTTTGGGTCGATAATTAAGCGAGATATTGGGAAACGAAAATTTTGGCCCCATTTTACCACAATGTTAACGAAAATTTCAAAGTGATCCAGAATCCAGGATTTCTTCCGGATCACCCCCAAAAGTAATCATTTCTTCCTTATCCCATTCCCAACAAATCCTGAAAATTTCATCAAAATCTGTCCATAACTTTTTGAGTTATGTTGCACACTAACGGACAGACAAACAAACAAACAGACAAACAAACCCTGGCAAAAACATAACCTCCTTGGCGGAGGTAAAAAAAAAAAAAGAAAACTTGTTAATTACGGTCTAATAACAATTAGCGATTGATTTACACTCAAATATGTTGCTGCATATCAGGTTTATCAAGAACAGGAATGTTACAGTCACGGTATGAATTGCAGTGTATTATGGGATGGTGCTTAAGTATCCACTGTGTTGGTTGATATGCAAGTAAAATAACAAAATTCATGAATATACAAGAGAACAGCTGGAGAATAATTGTCCACTGGAGTGACCACTGTGCATGAAAGGGTTAAATACTATAATAACAACTTATAAATAATGAAAACAAAATTTTTTTTCTTTGTTGTAGTGTAAAAAAAAAGTAAAATTACAGAAAAATGTTTACATTTACAGACTAGCCTTTTACAAAAAATGTGAATCACCTGAAAATTCTTAAGAAAATAAGTGCAATTTGAACGATATTACACCTTAGCTTATCATTTATACATGTGCATCACAACTTACAGATCACAGTGGATCTACAAATATACACAACATTTAGTGAGAGGCAGACTATTAGTAAACTTCCACATACCTCCTATTGTTCATGTTATGTTCAAGTACAGTTTGTAGATGTAAACATTTTCATGACAGAATTTGACTTTTTTTCACTCACAAGACAAAGAAAAAACTTTGGAGTTGACATTATTTATAAGTCTTTATCCTATTATTTATATTATTTTACTGGTCCGGCCCACTTTAGATCATATTAGGTGGAATGTGGCCCCTGAACTAAAATGAGTTTGACACCCCTTGTGCTAAAGATACATTTGCTGATGTTTGCAAGGTTCATTTAAGAAAACTCCGTAATCAAAAAGAACTAAATCAGGGGTGTCAAACTCATTTTAGTTCAGGGGTCACATTCAGCTAAATTTGATCTGAAGTGGGCCGAACCAGTAAATAATAACATAACTAGAAGCACTCGGAGGAGCGCAGACCTCCGCCAAGGCTGATCAGTGCCCCCCCCCCCCCCCCCCCCCCCCCCCCCGTGGGCCCCCCCACCCCGATCACCACCAAAATTTAATCATTTCTTCCTTATACCATTTCCAACAAACCCTGAAAATTTCATCTAAATCTGTCCATAACTTTTTGAGTTATGTTGCACACTAACGATCAGTGGCCCCCCTCGTGGGCCCCACCCCCGATCACCACCAAAATTTTATCATTTCTTCCTCATCCCATTTCCAACAAACCCTGAAAATTTCATCCAAATCTGTCCATAACTTTTTGAGTTATGTTGCACACTAATGAACAGACAAACAAACAAACAAACAGACAAACAGACAAACAAACCCTGGCAAAAACATAACCTCCTTGGCGGAGGTAAATAATATATGAATAATGTCAACTCCAAACTTTTCTCTATGTTTTAGAGCGAAAAAAAAAAAAATTACTTTATGACAAGGTTTACATCTGCAAACTATCTTTTCAAAAGATGTGAATAACATGACAAACTCAAACAATAAGTGTAATTTTTACAAAATTCAGCCTCAGCTTATCATTTCCACATATGTACATTATAATTTAGAGATCACAGTGGATCTACAAATATACAAACACATTCAGTAACAGGCAGAATCTTATTAATATTGTACTTACTTCTCTTAAGACATCTCAGGTTGTTCATATTTGTTCAGGTTATTCACATTTTTTTGTGAAATTTATTTTGTTTTAGTGGAATATATGAAAATATTTACATTCACAAGAGAAAAATTTTGGAGTTGTCATATTTATAGGTTATTATGATAGTATTTACTGGTCCTGCCCACTTGAGATTGAATTGGTCTGAATGTGGAACCTGAACTAAAAGGATTGTTAATATCTTTGTGTAATTTTGCATTTCACAACTCCATCCAAGGGCCGAACTGGACCCTTTGGCGGGCCGGATTGGCCCCCAGGCCGCATGTTTGACACCTGTGAACTAAATCAATAAAGGGTACAAACTTTTCTATGGGGAATTGTCCATAAATATCACGATACGTAGAGAGTCATCAGGCTGATTACTGACTTTTGGCTAGAATGGCAAGTCATTAGCATGTTTACGTAGATATAATTTATGTCTAATGTACAGTCGACCTTACTAAAGCATCATATGCTAGTGATGGGAATTCCGGCTCTTTTAGAACAACTGGCCTCTTTCGGCTCGGCTCACTAAAAAGAGCCGGCTCTTTCGGCTCCCAAGTGGCTCTTCAGATTTTTGGTGCTTAAAACCTGTTAAACCTGACCATATTTTCAGGGGAAAAATGCCTAAAAAGACATACCCAAAGTAAATTGAAGAATTACTTCACAATAATAAGGTTCATATGGATGTTCTTGGTGTCTATGGACATTTAGAGACCTCACAGAATACTCTTCCCATTGTCTAAAATATTGTATCTATTACTATTCCTGAGTAAACTGTAACAAACTAAAGAGAAATTGGTAATTTTTTACTCCTTGCCTGTTTTTTTTTCAGCTGGATTGACGATGATATGCATAAATTAATTGTTCGTGTCAGAAGATTTTTAATAGCGTATATTTCACCCCACAAGCTTAAAAATCATGTTTGAACATTAAAGTTTGCACTAAATACACTTGTGATGTACTTTGTATTAACATTAGGGTCTAACTTTGAGCAAAAGTTGAAAAAAAAACATTAATTGTTGTGATTTATTATATTTTATAGTAGATGAATATTAATATAATTTTTTCGGCCTGCAGGTGGGCTGATAGGGCTAAAGGGGTTAAATTAATTATTACCGACAATAATGTAAAGTTATGCGCAATATGAATTACTAATGTAAAAAAAAAAAAAAAAAAAAAAAAAAAAAAAAACATGCACTATACAAAGGTTTATGTAAATGTAAATACACCTTTATTTATATACTCTACAGAGTGATAAAAAACTAAATTAGAAAGCGCAAAAAGAAATGCTTAACTATTTACAAATGACCTTAATTAACTTTTAACTGTTTTAAACTTTTAGCTTTCACAGCAATGCTGCAGATACTACAGTAGCCGCAACAGTTGCAGTAGACACACTGGCACTTTCATTAATATCTCGTTCAGTTTCTTGTCTTTTTTTCTTCCAGTTGCACTGATGGATGAACAGTTCTCATGTGTCTGTGTATGTTGTTTGTGGAACCAGCTCTATATGAGATTTTTGTCTTGCACACTCTACATTCTGCCTTAGTTTGGTCAATGTCCATTAAAATGTGTCCAGATTTTGCTGCGTTTCCTGTTGTCACTCATTTTCTCAACTTTTTTTTACCTTTCCAGTCCATTGCGTTGTGGTCCCCGCTCTCTCTCTCTTGTCTCCCTCCTGTTCGTGTGCTTGCTGTGTGTGTAACTCCGCCCCCCTCCCTCTGGTCGGGGGGGCAGGACGAACGAACAAATGAACGAATGGAACAAAGTGGCTCCCAATCAGGAGCCGGCTCCCGTCGTTCACATTAAAGAGCTGTTTCATTCACAACCAACACATCACTATCATATGCCGCGTTTCCACTATGTGGTACCAACTCGACTCAACTCGGCCTTTTTGCGTTTCCATTACGAAAAATGACCTGGAATCTGGTACCCGGTACTAGTTTTTTGGTATCACCTCCGCCGAAGTTCCAAGACTGGGGACCAGATACTAAAATGTGATGTGTAAACACTGCAGACCACTGATTGGTCAGAGAGTTGTCTCTGTGAGCTGCTGTTTTACAAAAAAACAGATGCAGAAGTTTACAGTAAATATAGCGTAGGTTAATCCACATGATGACAGACTGTAAAACTACGCCATGGTCGGAGGAGATTCAGTCTTTGGTGGCTGATGTAAAAATTCAGTGTGAGCTTGACGAGACAACACGCAACGAGCGAGTTTATCAGCAACTCTCTGAGCAGACGACACGTAAGTATTGTGCCGCGTTGCTATGACGTCCAGATACTGTAAAGTCAATAGTATCCTGCAATGGAAGCGGTCTCCAGGAATAGGACCTGGTACCAGAGTTGAGTCCACATTGTGGAAACGGGTCAATAGTCTGCTTTGAATGAAGCTTTATGGCATCAGTTTGTTCTGTTAGGGTTGTCCAAGTGGACGTCTTCTTTGTAGCAACAGTAATGTTAGCCCAATGCAATCATCAGTTAACCTTTTTTTGGGTAACGTTTGTGTTTATGTACTTTTCTGAACAGAAATGAAGCTGTTCCATGAGAAAAGGCTAGGAACAGCCCCGGGTTTCAGGCAACGAACAGTGATTCCCAGCACGTAATCTTCAGACCTGAAATGTCTTCTGCAAACATAACCGTGTCTGATTTAGAAACAATAATGTTTTGTTTTTAGCTTTATTTTGAAATACTTTATTTTGAAGCAAGTTGAAGTTCCACTGGGCTGCTCTTATGTAACTCAGTATATATTTGTAGCTACCAATGACTCGGCACTGACGGACGTTACAAACTTTTAATTCCTTCTGAAGTTGCATGCAGCCAACGAGGTCATTTATGTTGTATATCTGTTTTATGTTTGTACAGAGACTTTTAAATTATTAATATGCATGTTATCATTTACGTTTGCTTATTGTTTTGTGTTTACCATATTTTGTTATATATTTGTATTGTTTAGTTTTCATGGTGGATTTGGGGGACAAATCTCGAATAAACCTGTTACAAGAAAGCCACTTGTACCTGCCTGTGCTTGGAGGGAATTACACAGGGATGGGAATCGAGGACCGGTACGTTTTGAGGAACTGGTTTCTTTTGAGAACCTTTTTGGGACCAGTTCTGGGGGGGGGGGCAACAAACGTTCTGCACCCTCAAATAAAAGTTTCTGAAGCTAGGGAAAAGGAACATGAGTTGTACAACAGTGGGGGACATAGAGTTTAGTAACATTAGTAAAGCGTCTTAAGTTTCACTTTCACTTCGTATGGTTGTACACCCCCCACCCCCACATCGCCGCTTCCGTCACTGGCATGTGCCCCCTTAACACTCCTGATTGCCACCTCATGTATGACTGGTGTAATTTGCTATTATAATTTGTGCATATTGTATATTTTCTGTGCAGATGGAAATATAAAATACAATCAATGCAAACAAACCCATTTGCACTCTTTTATTCCATCACCCAATGAGAAATGCTAAGAAAAGTGATAAGCAATGGGATCGATAATAGAATCAAAATCGTTTAATTCCTATCTATTCCCATCCCTAATTACACGTACTACCTTTATAATCACAAACTTTGGTCCCTCATCCCACCGGATGGCCTGAATCCATTTCCGCTTAACTTCACTGTCCACAGAAAAAGAATGAAAAAACAGACACATCTGCTTTTGGGTGCAACAAGAGAAACCTGGAACGCTACAAAATTCTTGTTTTTCGCTTGCACCATAGTTGCCCTGATATGTGAGGAAGTAGAATTTCACAACAATTATGTATTTCTGGTCAAAAATGCATAAGTTGTGAAAAAAGTCTATGCCCTGTATTACTTTCCCAGCACTAAATGGAAGACAAAGTTTGCAAATAGACAGGAAAAACAGAGGAGTATTTAGCAACTAAGCCAGGTGGCTACAAATAAGCAACGTAAGTGAATACATTAGCTTTATATTCACTCTAATTACAGGTTTACAGACACATTCCAGGTTGACTGGCAAGTAAGGAACTGCAGTTATGAACACACTAATGTGTACACCTTTAGCACATCCTCTACTCTCAGGCTCAAATGAAAGCACGGATATTCTGAAATAAATACAGCTTGTCTACATGTGTTTCAGTTTCTTAACGTTATGTAAGTGTTTCAGTCATTTTCAATCAAAAAAAAAAGTAAAAGTATCATCATAGTGTTAAGAATAAAGAGCTCTGAATTCAAGCAGAGACGTCCACATATTGGATTGTACAGATACGCATTGATTATGTTTACCCATATACATTTATGTGACCACTAGAGGGAGTAGTGAGTCACTCTCCCATGGTGAGGATAAAAAATAACCACAAGTCCTTTGACTTAAGTGTCAGAAAGTGACCAGATGGGATGAGAACCGTAAAGAAACAACTGTTTGAGACAAAGAAAGTGACAAAGTGATAAAAAAAAAAGGAGTTTGACAGAAATCATAGCGTTTCCTCAACATGACTGAGTTTAATTATGACATTTAAAAAGGTATACAGTTATTATGTGATATTATGTTCAATAAATCAGAGGTGATTTCTCATAGGCTGCAAGGGAAGCTTGGCTTTGCCTAAAATTACGAAAATTAAATGGTTAAATATGTACGGTTGTGTTGACATTTCATTGACTACAAATGTGTTAGAGCACGTTCATCTCACAGACGAGTTCAGAATCAGCTTTATCACAAATCTACAGACTCGATGTTGTTCACTTCTCATACATTCCCGTTGTGCTGTTTTCTCATTCGATCTCTGCTCAGTGCATTTGCCCGTAGACCAGGGGTGTCAAACTCATTTTAGTTCAGGGGCCACATTCAGCCCGATTTGATCTCAAGTGGGCCGGACCAGTAAAATAATAACAGTAAAAAAAAAAAAAAAAAAAAAAAAGGAAAATTCTATTATGATCAGGTTTACGTCTACAAAGTTTCCTTAAAAATCTGAATAACATGAACAACTTCAATTGTCTTAAGAAAAACAAGTGCAATTTTAACAATATTATACCTCAGTTTAATCAGTTTATCATTTACACATGTGCATTACAATCGCACAAAACATTTAGTAACAGGTAGAATATTGGTAAAATTGCATTTACTTTTCTTAAGACATTTCCGTTTGTTCATATTTGTTCAGGTTATTCACATTTTTTGTAAATGTATAGTTTGGTAATGTAAACATTTTCAAGTAATTTTACTTTTTTACACCAAAAAACAAAGAGAAAACTTGGGGTTGTCATTATTTAAAGGTTATTATGATAATATTTTACTGGTCAGACCCATTTGAAATCTAATTGGACTGTTTGTGTCTGTATGTGGAACTTGAATGAAAATGATTTTGACACCACTGATTGTTAATATCTTCAGTGTAATTTGTGCAATTTTTCATAAATTCATCCCGCGGGCCGGTTTGGACCCTTTGGGGGGCCGGATTTGGCCCCCGGGCCGCATGTTTGACACCAGTGCCGTAGACGCTCAGCGTCCATGCACTTCAATGGGACTGAGTGGAACAGTTTTTTTCATTGCCTGAAAACTGGACGGTAATTGGATAAATGCCACGATGTTGTCCCGCCCCTGAGCTCGGCATCTCTGGGGGTGAGTGGAGCTGTGGGCGGAGCTTGGCTGGGCTGGACACTGGGATTCCACATGCTGATTGGAGGATCAGTTGAAAGGCTGAATCCTGTTTGATTGACAGCTATTTTCAGATCTACTCCTTCACTGACACAGTTCAGTTTAATACCGTCGCACATTCTGCTGGGAAATCCAGACAGAAACCACTACGAAATTACTAGTTCATTTCTTGCACTGTAAATAAAACACACTCATTGTACTTCTTTGTTTCAATTTAACACAATTTCAACGTTTTCTTGTTTAGTTGGTACGATAAGGTCACTGACCATTTTCTTATAAAGGAACGGAGGGACGAATTTATGTTTAAATAACTTGCCTTTTTTTTTTTTTTTTTTTTTTTTTTTTATGTAAGCCGACAATGAGCTTCCCCTGTCTGAAAGACGAGCAGCCGCCACTGCAATAAATGTACCGGTTTTGATTTGTGGTTTTACTGTGGCTGTGCTAAGCTAACAGAAGATAATATAAACCAGTGTTTCTCAACTTTCTTTGAGCAAACACCATTTATGTCATCATGACCCTCCTGATTTGGCACTATATAGGTAAAATTTGATTGACTGATTGATTGATTGATTGATTGATTGGTTGGTTGAACATACTTGGTGTATTCATGCAAAATTAATTCAGTTAATAAATTCCCATTAGTGTTTCTTAACATTACTTTTTGTCCATTCTGAGGCTTTTGGTTTGTGACCCAGCAGTTGAGAATCCCTGTTTTCAGAGTACATATATGGTATTAATCTTGAAATAATCAGTATCCGACGGCTGAAGTTTGGCTCAAAGACAAAGAAACACCTTAAATCCTCACTCTGCAATAATAACTGTCGAATAGGTCGAGTTAGCGTAAGCAAAATATGAAATTTATTGTTGCTTTTTTTACTGTTAATAGTTGAACTGGGAGGGGTCCAGCGCAGTGGAAACACATCCACACACAGTCAACACATGGACACACAACTCAGTTAATCCCTAGCTGTGTGTGTCAGCTGGCATTTTCTATTCTAGAGGGAAATGGACTGTGACAGACATTACTGCAGCACACACTCTCTGAATAAGAAAGTAGCTTCTGCTTCTATGCTGAAAACACACTCAAGGTTATACTGCACATGGGAAGGGAAGAAAAAAAAAAAAAAAAGAAAAAAAAAGAAGAAGAAACACAACAAATTACAAGAAGGAGACCGAGCTGGATTTAAAGTAATTGGGTAATTGTCCGTTAGAATCTTCATTTTGCTAATCGCACATCACGGAGAGCGCTGTGGGTGTGATTATTATATTATTTAAAGGAGCTCAGTGGGTTATTTGTCCACCATTCAATATTGATTACTGATATTTCAATCCATTAGATTGTCTACGCTGACATTTTGGAGAATAAATGTTGTTTGCTGACGGTAATATCACGAAGCATTTTTAATTCATTTTCCACATTTTATTTTTTTTACATTTCTTCTCATTTGTAACACCTAACTAGGAGAATTGGCTTTTAGCGATATTGAGAGCAAAGATTAAATCAGACAAAAAAAAAAAAAAAAAAAAAAACACTCCAGTTGTGTCATCAATCACCCTCTTGGAACCACACCTCTTGGCTCCTGTTCAGGGTTTTCTCCTCTTTCTCTTTGACACACCTTAACCCATAAAGACCCATGGTACTTTTGTGGAAGTTTCCGAATATTTTTCTCTAAATTAACCCTTTCATGCATGAACTGTAAGAACCTTAGTCAAGATTTTTTTCTTCAGTGTTTTTATTCCTCCTTAGGCAGGAAAAAAACAATGCAACTGAGTTTTTTTTTTCCTTTCGAGTTACAAAAATATCCATGCATCTAATTTTTGAAGTAAAGAAACGTGTTTAAAACCCAATATCAGAAAGTGATATGAAAACAATGAAATAAAAACATTTTTAATGCTGCTAATCTGATGTTTCTCACATTTTAACATATTCTAATGCTAGTTATTACTCACTTCATGGAGATAATATGCAAAAAAAACCTTCTTGTCTAACAAATAACAATTGATTTACACTCAAATATGTTAGTGCAGATCAGGTTTATCAAGAACAGCAAAGTTACAGTAATGGTCTGAATGTCAGTGTATTATGGGATGGTGCATAAGTGTCCACTGTGTTGGCTGATATGGAACTAAAACAACTAAACCCATGAATATACAAGAGAACAGCTGGAGAAGAACTGTCCACTGGAGTGACCTATGCATGAAAGGGTTAAACTTTACTTATTGTTATATTATCCTCTTTAGTTTGAGTTTTTCAGTGTAAATCAAGTATTTTCCTATATTTAACCCTCCGGTATCCAGGTGTGCTTTTTAGGCACACTTTGCACTTCGTGTTAAAAAACTTCATATTATTTTTGACAATTTAAATAAGGTTAGAATTCAAAAGTTGTTCATTTGTGCATGATCTTTAAAATTATGGCCACCAACTAACATTTGCACATTTTAAACAAAAGAAAATCACAAGACTAGCATCTGTCTCCCAAGTGTGCCTAAAGCACACTATTTCTTCCATTATAACACTGTTTTTGATCTGACAGCCATTAAAACATAAATCCTGCTTTTACTGATATCTGAGCTTCATTTGAGAGGTGAGGGTCTAAATGAATTTATTAACGTTGTTAATATTGCTGTTAATCATTGACATATGTCAGGCTGCGAAAATCAAATAATATGTAATCCAATTTTTTGTAGTATTTTGAAAAAAATAAACAACACATTTTGTGTTTTTTGCATCAAAAAATGTAGTGACTCATGATGATGAAAAGAGATCGTTTAAAGGGTTAAAAAAAATGTAAAATGAATGATTATTTGATATGTATGATTAGGGCTGACCTTGATTTAAAAATAAAATCAAATTAGAGCAAAAAAATAACTCAATATATAATATTTAATAGTTTGATTTATAGGTGTGCATTTTACGCACACTTGGTGACAAAAATAAAATAAATATGAAAGAGATTTTTCTGCTCTAATTTGTTTTTATTTTTGTAAATCAATGTCAGCCCTAATCATACTAATCAAATGGAAGAAATAGTGCGTTTTAGGCACACTTGGGAGACAGATGCTAGTCTTGTAATTTCTTTTGTTTACAATGTGCACATTTTAGTTGGTGGCCAGAATTTTAAAGATCATGCACAAATGAACAACTTTTGAATTCTAACCTTATTTAAATTGTGAAAAATAATATGAAGTTTTTTAACACAAAGTGCAAAGTGTGCCTAAAAGGCGCACCTGGATACCGGAGGGTTAATGTACTATATTTTATTATTATTATTATTATTGTTATTATTATCCGCCTTCGCCCCTATGTAGCTGGGATAGGCTCCAAACGACCCCCGTGACACTAGTAAGGATAAAGCGGGTTCAGAAAATGAATGAATCATTATTATTATTATTATTATTATATTATTGTTATTATTATCCGCCTTCGCCCCTATGTAGCTGGGATAGGCTCCAAGCGACCCCCATGACCCTTGTGAGGATAAAGCGGGTTCAGAAAATGAATGAATTATTATTATTATTATTATATTATTATTATATTATTATATTGTTATTGTTATATTATTATTATTATTATTATTATTATTATTTATTATTATTATTATTATCCGCCTTCGCCCTTATGTAGCTGGGATAGGCTCCAAGCAACCCCCATGACCCTAGTAAGGATAAAGCGGGTTCAGAAAATGAATGAATTATTATTATTATTATTTTATTATTATATATATTATTATTATTATTATTATTATTATTTGCCTTCGCCCCTATGTAGCTGGGATAGGTTCCAAGCGACCCCCGTGACCCTTGTGAGGATAAAGCGGTTCAGAAAATGATTATTATTATTATTATTAATTATTATTATTATTATTTACTGTTATTATTATCATTATCCGCTTTCGCCCCTATGTAGCTGGGATAGGCTCCAAGCGACCCCTGTGACCTATGACCTTAGTGAGGATGAAGCGGGTTCAGAAAATGAATGAATGAATGAATTATTATTATTATTTATTATTATTATTATTATTATTTTATTATTAATTTGCAGTACACCCTGGGGGATGCGTACCCCCATTTGAGAAAGACTAGTGTATAGTATGCACTGCTCTAGACACCATGAACATGTACCTCCTGTGTTATTGTCCCTGTTGATGTTAGAAAGACACTGGGATGGGAAAAAAAAAAAAAAATAGTCAATGGTCCCCTTGAATGCCTTACAAAGAAAGTAACAGCGTTTTTTTTTAAATATAAGGAGAAGAAAATAGAGATAGGTTTGTTAAAATGGGGAGGAATAGGAAGCAAAAGTCAAAAGAAAATATATTGTTGAGAAAAATACCCGTACTTAAGCACAGTAACACAGTGGTGCAGCTGAAGGCTTGTATTTCAGCTGTTGTCCTCACAGTAGTTCTTACTAGTGCTTTGTTACACATGTGCAGGTGGAGGAGAATAATACAGACAGAACATGAGTACACGGATGTTCCGAAAGCTGGAATAATATACATGTAACCTCTTCTCATGAAGCGATTGTGACTTCTTCTAGATAAATTCAAACATTATCACGGTTATCATTATTATCGCGGTATTGTTGAAATTATGCTCAAAATGTTCAAAAAGTACTAATACGCACACTGAAATAATTTAACCAAGTTGTATCTTGAAAAAAAAAAAAAAATTAAATAATTGGCACAAATTACCTTCTGTTGGCAGAAACAGTCAAATATTAACCCTTAGTGGTTTGAGTTTATTTTATGGAAGTGTATTGCATTCACACAAAAAATAAAATTCGGCTCCGTTTTTACGAGATAATTATTCATTAATTCAGAAAAACAGGCCGAATTTGTTTTTTTGTGTGAATACATGCAATACGCGTCAGTATATTCTGGCCGTTTTTCAGTCCTTTGATTTTGCCTTTATATACTATAAACAAATGTTTACTATACTCATGTTTGGGATCTGTTTTTTCAGCACAACTTCATCTGTATCAGGGAGGTCAAACTCATTTTAGTTCAGGGGCCACATACAGCCTAATATGATATAAAGTGGGCTGGACCAGTAAAATACTATCATAATAACATATAAATAATGTCAACTCCAAATTTTTCTGTTTGTAAACGCAAATATTTTCATGTATTTACACTAAAACAAAGTATAATCTTGCAAAAAATGTGAATAATAGGATAAGAATTTAGAAATAATATCAACTCCAAAGTTTTCTCTGTGTTTTTGAGTGAAAAAAGTAAAATTCCATAATTAAAATGTTTACATCTACTTGAACGTAACGTGAACAAATATGAACAACCTGTAAATTCTTAAGAAAAATGAGTGTAATTTTAACAATACTACACCTCAGTTTATCATTTATACATGTGCATCACAATGTACAGATCACCGTGGATCTACAAATACACAAAACATTTGATAATAGGCAGATTATTGTTAAAATACTACATACTTCTCTTATGACATTTCAGGTTGTTCTTTTTTTTTTTTTTTTGTGAAAAGCCAGTCTGTAAATGTAAACATTTTTGTTTAATTTTACTTTTTTGACACTAAAACAAAAAGGAAAAAAATAGCTTTTTTTCATTATTTATAAGTGATTATGATAGTATTTTACTGGTCTGACCCACTTTAGATTGAACATCCTTGATTGTTAATATCTTCAGTGTAATTTTTACATTTCAAAATTCATCCCAGGGGCCAGATCGGACCCTTTAGTGGGGCGGTTTTGGCCCCCAGGCCACATGTTTGACACCTGTGATCTACATCATCTGTCTATTATTTTTTCACTTTAACCTACTATCAAACACAAAAGGACAAAAAACACAAAAAAATATATAAAATCCAATTTGAAAAATGTATATAATTTATTGCATAAATTAACACAAAGATGCTTAAGGAACCTTTTCAAAGACTTTAAAAGTGAATATTGGTTCCAATATTAGGTATAAAAAATCAAAATTGTAATAAATTAAAACTATACTCAAATATTTGACGTAAAAGCAGATCTTTACATAGGTGTTTTCTCCGGAAAAGTGCGGTAATCAAACACAGTTATCATGATAATTAGAATTTAAACGGTAATACTAACCATCTGCAATTTTACTGCGGTTTATCGTTGTATCGGTAATCGTTCCATCCCTAACTGGGACTCGGTGTGTAATCATTGTACCTGGACAAATATGATACTAATGTGTAGAAATAGGAATAAAAAGAGGAATGTGTCTGAAAAGTAAATTATTCCAACTTTAAGGGTAACTGTACTTGGACAATGACACACATTTTGTATTTTTTGCGTAATTGAGCCTCTAAAGAAGGGACTGTTTTAAATTTTTTGATTGTTGTAATTCCTGAACCTAATTTTTTTTTTTTTTTTGTCAGTCTTCACATCATGTTTTTTTTCATTTCAGATCCACTGTGATGGTGCACAGAGACAAAATGACCCAATGTTTGTACTGTCCAATATTTATGGACCTGACTGTATGCAGAGGATGGAAGTAACTGAGGACAAATACACTGTCGCCTGTGAAGTTATTTTATTTTCAAACACATTTCTCTTTTTTATTCCTACAAAGCAAAAACTGGAGAGTTGAAATTTCAGGGTTAAACATTCGAGAGTCAATTTTCACTCTTAAAGTGTAGTTTAACTCACTGTGAGTTAAATGTCACTCAGAGTTGGGGTTAATGAAAAGAGTTAGTCAAGCCTGTGGAAATGAACTCAGGAGAAGTGTTGTTTTGCGTCTCTCCAGTGTTAATTTGCCTGGCCCCTGCATTTCAAACCAGGTGAACCTGTGCAATTTCTATCACACTGTCAGTGTCAGAGAAAAAAGAGGAAAATACATTTTCTAAAAAAAAAATGCATCAGCTTTCTTTGAATCATCCTGTTCACATTGAATTTTAAGTCATTTTTAATGGATTCACTTTTTTATGATTAAAATTAACACTACTTTCAGAGTGAAAATCAAGTCAAATGAGTGTTATTTTTGTTACTTTCATGGTGTTAATTTAACTCTGAGTTAAAGTAGAAACTCTGACAGTGTAAATAATAAATCCATATGGGTTCATTTAACCCAAGTCGGTGAGTTTATGAAGGGTGGCGCTGGCTCAGTTGGTCCAATGACCAAAGGGTTGTTGGTTCGAATCCTGGCTCTGACTGTCCATGTGCCGAATTCGCTTGCTGGTGTGTGAATGTGAGGAATTGTAAAACACTTTGGGCACCATGAAGGTGTAGAAAATGTGTTATATAAGTTCAGTCCATTTACCAGTTTTGAACTCTTGTGAGTGTTGGTAGTTAACTCAGTCAGTGTTAAATTAACTCAAGTTTCTGAGTTAAAAAGGCAACTCTGGCATAGTGTTAAATAATTAATTCCCATGAAAATGTTAATTTAACTCTGTAAAGTGTGGATCTATATAAACTCTGAAAAAGAGTTAAAATCAACTGTGGGAGTTGATTCAACTCTCCAATTTTTGCTGTGTATGTTTTACCTCTTCTCACGAAATGATTATGACAATGTAAATTATTCTTGATAAATAAAGTTTAACTGGGACTCGGTGTGTAATCATTGTACCTGGACAATATGATACTAATGTGTAGAAATAGGAATAAAAAGAGGAATGTGTCTGAAAAGTAAATTATTCCAACTTTAAGGGTAACTGTGGACTTGGACTTGGTCATTTTTGTGAGCCTCTAAAGAAGGGACTGTTTTAAATGATTTTAATTGTTGTAATTCCTGAAGCTGAAATATTTTTTGTCAGTCTTCACATCATGTTTTTTTTTTTTTCATTTCAGATCCACTGTGATGGTGCACAGAGACAAAATGACCCAATGTTTGTACTGTCCAAATATTTATGGACCTGACTGTATGCAGAGGATGGAAGTAACTGAGGACAAATACACTGTCGCCTGTGAAGTTATTTTATTTTCTCATATTTTCTCTATCTTCTCATGAAATGATTATGACAATGTAATTTATTCTTGATAAATAAAGTGTAACTGGAACTCAGTGTGTAATCATTGTACCTGGACAAATGTAATACTAATGTGTAGAAATAGGAATAAAAAGAGGAATGTGTCTGGAAACTAAATTATTCCGACTTTAAGGGTAACTGTACTTGGACAATGACACAAATTCTGTCATTTTTGCCTAATTAAGTGTCTAAAGAAGGGACTGTTTTTAAGTTTATTGTTGTTTTTTAAATTGTTCTAATTCCTGAAGCTGATTTTTTATTTTTTTTTTGTCAGTCTTCACATCATGTTTTTTTCATTTTAGATTCACTGTGATGTTTTATACCAATGTTTTTCAACCTTTGGGTCAGGACCCCACGTGGGGTCGCCTGGAATTCAAATGGGGTTGCCTGAAATTTATAGCAATTGATAACAAAAAAAACATACTAATAAAAAATATAAAATATATGGTGAGTTGACAAACAATCACAATACATACCAAACTCTGAAGCTGAAACTGATGCACTGTGGTTCTGTTTATCTGTCAAATGTTCATTGTGGTTGGTTTCAGATGCTGCAGCTCTTTCATAACACTGGGTTACAACAAAAATGTTTTTTGCAAGTTGTCTAGGTTTTTTCAACTGAATTAGGACCATTTTGCACCGCTAAATCCAAAAATGACATCTGTTTTTCTCAATCAGGTCAGGTTTTTTTGCTAATTTGATTTTGAAAAATTTGATCTTCTCACAAAATTGATTACATTTTTGTGGCTTTATCAGTTGATTTTTTATATAGTTCTCACCCAAAATAGGTTTTAAGAGAAAAAAAATCATTTTCTAACAGGATGTATTTTTACTATGTATTCATCGCAGATGTAGCAGAATACGTCAGGCTTATTTTTGCAAGATCTTCTAGTCGAAGCCATTTCATTCACCTGTAATATTAAAAAAAACATTAATCATAAATTGGCAAAAGTAAAATCTTCAGAACTCGTTTATTGCAAGAAATATGAAATAATTTTGTATCATATGATGTGAAAATGCCCATAAATGTAAGCAAAAATGTTAAAAAGCCAATATGTAGCATAGTTCAGAAAGTTGACCTGATTGAGCAAAATGAATGTGATTTTTGGATTCAGCACACCAAAATTATCCTAAATCAGCTCAAAAAACTTCAACAATAAATTTGTTGTTGACCAGTGATTCATAGTTTGAGTTCTTGTTTGTTCAGTATTAATTGTCAGCCTTGTAAATCCAAGCTGGACTGACTGTACATATCCTGACCAAGGAAAATAAAAATAAAATTCTCACTTTGTGCAGTAATCTACACCTGGATTTGCTCCCTCCATCCATAATAAATTATATAGACTAAATGTGTCTAAAATTAACATTTATTTGCAACATAGTATAGCAAACTATTACATGATAAAAAATAAATTAATTCTAGCAAAATAAAAATTAAAAAAAGTCTATGTTTTGAATTTCTGGGGTTGCCAGAAATTTGTGATGTTAAAATGGGGTCATGAGACAAAAAAGGTTGGTGTTAGAGCCATTTTTTGTGTTTCAATTAAAAACTCATATTTATATTAGGTTTGATTTATCATTAATAATTTATGTACAGGGGTTGGAAAATAATGGAAACACCTTAAAAATCAACAAAATATAATTTAATATGCTGTAGGTCCGCCTTTTGCGGCAATTACAGCCTCAATTCTCCGAGGTATTGATTCATAAACTTGTGAATTGTTTCCAAAGGAATTTGAAGCATTCTTCAGTTAGAATACCCTCCAACTCTTTTAGAGACGATGGCGGTGGAAATCGCGTCTTACTTGAATCTCTAAAACTGACCATAAATGCTCAATAATGTTGAGGTCTGGGGACTGTGCCGGCCATACGAGATGCTCAACTTCATTAGAATGTTCCTTTGCCATTCAACTTCTAGCTGTATGGATTGGGGACATTATCATCTTGAGGTGAAGGTGTTTCCATTATTTTGTCCAACCCCTGTATATTATATGAATGTTGAGTAGTAATAGTATAAGTCTTGATATAATTTTGTGATGCAATCCAATTGGCAGCCAAGATTATAAATATGTAAAGAAAAAGGAGCAGAAGCCTGGAGCATCATCGTCTTTTGACCGTCACGTAATTTAATTTAGAAATTCATCTTTTGCTTATATTATTCTAAGTTTTAAGTAAAGACCGCAAACAGAAAAGTTGGATTCCAGACCCTTTTGTTTTCTGATACGTGTCGCGCGTAAGAAGAACTCCGAGGTTCACGGCTAATGAGTTAGACACTGCACTCACAGTTGGGAAGCACTGGTTTATACTGTCCAAATATTTATGGACCTGACTATATACAGAGAAGGGAAGTAACTGTGGACAAATATACTGTTGCCTGGGAAGTAATTTTATTTTCAGACATATTTCTCTTTTTTTTCTCCTACACATTACAGTCACCTTTGACTTGATGCAATGATTACACACTGAGTCCCAGTTACACTTTATCTATCAATAACACTGGTCAACAATAAATTTGTTGTTGAAGTTTTTGAGCTGATTTAGGATAATTTTGGTGTGCTGAATCCAAAAATCACATTCATTTTGCTCAATCAGGTCAACTTTCTGAACTATGCTACATATTGGCTTTTTAACATTTTTGCTTACATTTATGGGCATTTTCACATATGATAATAATAATAATAATATAATAATAAAATAATAATAATAATAACTTTGTTTGTATAGCACCTTTAAAAACAAAGTTTACAAAGTGCTTTGACAGATGGCACAACAGCAGGATACACGAAGCAAGTAAAAACACTAAAACAGAAGCAACACAATCAGAGAGATATATGAACAAGTTAATTAACAAACAGGATCAAATTAAAAAATTAAAATAAAAAATTGAAATATGATACATCATATATATATATGATATATATGATATTATATATACATAAATATGATGTATCATATGATACATCATATGACACAAAATTCTTTCATATTTCTTGCAATAAACGAGTTCTGAAGATTTACTTTTGCCAATTTATGATTTTTTTTTTTTAATATTACAGGTGAATGAAATGGCTTCGACTAGAAGATCTTGCAAAAATTAGCCTGATGTATTCTGCTACATCTGCAGTGAATACACCATTGTACCTAACAGGAATCCTGTTAAAATGATTTTTTTTCTCTTAAAACCTATTTTGAGTCTTTCTGGGAGGGAATTAGGGGGGAACTTTCTAAATATACACACTTACATGAATCTGACCCACTGATTTTTATCTTTGGAGTGCTCCCTGCTAATTTTTTTTAAATAAGGATAAAGAAATCTTTTGAAAATTCTTGTCTTGGTAGCAAAAAACATGATAACTGTATCCTGGTATAAACCACTTCCTCCAACAATAAATCAGTGGAAGGAAAGAATTGTGAGGGTCTATACAATGGGAAAAAATAACAGCAAACTTAAACCTTAC